>NC_134827.1:54797891-55044241 GCF_004210375.1 Tachypleus tridentatus
CTAGTTCTGTTGAATCACTTTGTTTGTTTAGTAGTTCTTGATGATGTGATTATAGGAACTGACTTGTTAATGTGTTAAATAGTAAAAGTAACTGTAGCTGTGTTATCACAATAAACAACCCTAGTTCTGTTGAATCACTTTGTTTGTTTAGTAGTTCTGATGATGTGATTATAGGAACTGACTTGTTAGTGTGTTAAATAGTAGTAATAACTGTAGCTGTGTTATCACAATAAACAACCCTAGTTCTGTTGAATCACTTTGTTTGTTTAGTAGTTCTGATGATGTGATTATAGGAACTGACTTGTTAATGTGTTAAATAGTAGTAAGTACCTGTAGCTGTATTATCACAATAAACAACCCTAGTTCTGTTGAATCACTTTGTTTGTTTAGTAGTTCTGATGATGTGATTATAGGAACTGACTTGTTAATGTGTTAAATAGTAGTAGTAACTGTTGCTGTGTCTGTTGAATCACTTTGTTTGTTTAGTAGTTCTGATGATGTGATTATAGGAACTGACTTGTTAGTGTGTTAAATAGTAGTAGTAACTGTAGCTGTGTTATCACAATAAACAACCCTAGTTCTGTTGAATCACTTTGTTTGTTTAGTAGTTCTGATGATGTGATTATAGGAACTGACTTGTTAGTGTGTTAAATAGTAGTAGTAACTGTAGCTGTGTTATCACAATAAACAACCCTAGTTCTGTTGAATCACATTTGTTTGTTTAGTAGTTCTGATGATGTGATTATAGGAACTGACTTGTTAATGTGTTAAATAGTAGTAGTAACTGTAGCTGTGTTATCACAATAAACAACCCTAGTTCTGTTGAATCACTTTGTTTGTTTAGTAGTTCTGATGACATGATTATAGGAACTGACTTGTTAATGTGTTAAATAGTAGTAGTAACTGTAGCTGTGTTATCACAATAAACAACCCTAGTTCTGTTGAATCACTTTGTTTGTTTAGTAGTTCTGATGATGTGATTATAGGAACTGACTTGTTATAGGAACTGACTTGTTAATGTTAAATAGTAGTAGTAACTGTAGCTGTGTTATCACAATAAACAACCCTAGTTCTGTTGAATCACTTTGTTTGTTTAGTAGTTCTGATGATGTGATTATAGGAACTGACTTGTTAATGTGTTAAATAGTAGTAGTAACTGTAGCTGTGTTATCACAATAAACAACCCTAGTTCTGTTGAATCACTTTGTTTGTTTAGTAGTTCTGATGATGTGATTATAGGAACTGACTTGTTAATGTGTTAAAATAGTAGTAGTAACTGTAGCTGTGTTATCACAATAAACAACCCTAGTTCTGTTGAATCACTTTGTTTGTTTAGTAGTTCTGATGATGTGATTATAGGAACTGACTTGTTAATGTGTTAAATAGTAGTAGTAACTGTAGCTGTGTTATCACAATAAACAACCCTAGTTCTGTTGAATCACTTTGTTTGTTTAGTAGTTCTGATGATGTGATTATAGGAACTGACTTGTTAATGTGTTAAATAGTAGTAGTAACTGTAGCTGTGTTATCACAATAAACAACCCTAGTTCTGTTGAATCACTTTGTTTGTTTAGTAGTTCTGATGATGTGATTATAGGAACTGACTTGTTAATGTGTTAAATAGTAGTAGTAACTGTAGCTGTGTTATCACAATAAACAACCCTAGTTCTGTTGAATCACTTTGTTTGTTTAGTAGTTCTGATGATGTGATTATAGGAACTGACTTGTTAATGTGTTAAATAGTAGTAGTAACTGTAGCTGTGTTATCACAATAAACAACCCTAGTTCTGTTGAATCACTTTGTTTGTTTAGTAGTTCTGATGATGTGATTATAGGAACTGACTTGTTAGTGTGTTAAATAGTAGTAGTAACTGTAGCTGTGTTATCACAATAAACAACCCTAGTTCTGTTGAATCACTTTGTTTGTTTAGTAGTTCTGATGATGTGATTATAGGAACTGACTTGTTAATGTGTTAAATAGTAGTAGTAACTGTAGCTGTGTTATCACAATAAACAACCCTAGTTCTGTTGAATCACTTTGTTTGTTTAGTAGTTCTGATGATGTGATTATAGGAACTGACTTGTTAATGTGTTAAATAAATAGTAGTAAACAACCCTAGTAACTGTAGCTGTGTTATCACAATAAACAACCCTAGTTCTGTTGAATCACTTTGTTTGTTTAGTAGTTCTGATGATGTGATTATAGGAACTGACTTGTTAATGTGTTAAATAGTAGTAGTAACTGTAGCTGTGTTATCACAATAAACAACCCTAGTTCTGTTGAATCACTTTGTTTGTTTAGTAGTTCTGATGATGTGATTATAGGAACTGACTTGTTAATGTGTTAAATAGTAGTAGTAACTGTAGCTGTGTTATCACAATAAACAACCCTAGTTCTGTTGAATCACTTTGTTTGTTTAGTAGTTCTGATGATGTGATTATAGGAACTGACTTGTTAGTGTGTTAAATAGTAGTAGTAACTGTAGCTGTGTTATCACAATAAACAACCCTAGTTCTGTTGAATCACTTTGTTTGTTTAGTAGTTCTGATGATGTGATTATAGGAACTGACTTGTTAATGTGTTAAATAGTAGTAGTAACTGTAGCTGTGTTATCACAATAAACAACCCTAGTTCTGTTGAATCACTTTGTTTGTTTAGTAGTTCTGATGATGTGATTATAGGAACTGACTTGTTAATGTGTTAAATAGTAGTAGTAACTGTAGCTGTGTTATCACAATAAACAACCCTAGTTCTGTTGAATCACTTTGTTTGTTTAGTAGTTCTGATGATGTGATTATAGGAACTGACTTGTTAATGTGTTAAATAGTAGTAGTAACTGTAGCTGTGTTATCACAATAAACAACCCTAGTTCTGTTGAATCACTTTGTTTGTTTAGTAGTTCTGATGATGATTATAGGAACTGACTTGTTAATGTGTTAAATAGTAGTAGTAACTGTAGCTGTGTTATCACAATAAACAACCCTAGTTCTGTTGAATCACTTTGTTTGTTTAGTAGTTCTGATGATGTGATTATAGGAACTGACTTGTTAATGTGTTAAATAGTAGTAGTAACTGTAGCTGTGTTATCACAATAAACAACCCTAGTTCTGTTGAATCACTTTGTTTGTTTAGTAGTTCTGATGATGTGATTATAGGAACTGACTTGTTAATGTGTTAAATAGTAGTAGTAACTGTAGCTGTGTTATCACAATAAACAACCCTAGTTCTGTTGAATCACTTTGTTTGTTTAGTAGTTCTGATGATGTGATTATAGGAACTGACTTGTTAATGTGTTAAATAGTAGTAGTAACTGTAGCTGTGTTATCACAATAAACAACCCTAGTTCTGTTGAATCACTTTGTTTGTTTAGTAGTTCTGATGATGTGATTATAGGAACTGACTTGTTAATGTGTTAAATAGTAGTAGTAACTGTAGCTGTGTTATCACAATAAACAACCCTAGTTCTGTTGAATCACTTTGTTTGTTTAGTAGTTCTGATGACATGATTATAGGAACTGACTTGTTAATGTGTTAAATAGTAGTAGTAACTGTAGCTGTGTTATCACAATAAACAACCCTAGTTCTGTTGAATCACTTTGTTTGTTTAGTAGTTCTGATGATGTGATTATAGGAACTGACTTGTTAATGTGTTAAATAGTAGTAACTGTAATCACAATAGTAGTAGTAACTGTAGCTGACTGTTATCACAATAAACAACCCTAGTTCTGTTGAATCACTTTGTTTGTTTAGTAGTTCTGATGATGTGATTATAGGAACTGACTTGTTAATGTGTTAAATAGTAGTAGTAACTGTAGCTGTGTTATCACAATAAACAACCCTAGTTCTGTTGAATCACTTTGTTTGTTTAGTAGTTCTGATGATGTGATTATAGGAACTGACTTGTTAGTGTGTTAAATAGTAGTAGTAACTGTAGCTGTGTTATCACAATAAACAACCCTAGTTCTGTTGAATCACTTTGTTTGTTTAGTAGTTCTGATGATGTGATTATAGGAACTGACTTGTTAATGTGTTAAATAGTAGTAGTAACTGTAGCTGTGTTATCACAATAAACAACCCTAGTTCTGTTGAATCACTTTGTTTGTTTAGTAGTTCTGATGATGTGATTATAGGAACTGACTTGTTAATGTGTTAAATAGTAGTAGTAACTGTAGCTGTGTTATCACAATAAACAACCCTAGTTCTGTTGAATCACTTTGTTTGTTTAGTAGTTCTGATGATGTGATTATAGGAACTGACTTGTTAATGTGTTAAATAGTAGTAGTAACTGTAGCTGTGTTATCACAATAAACAACCCTAGTTCTGTTGAATCACTTTGTTTGTTTAGTAGTTCTGATGATGTGATTATAGGAACTGACTTGTTAATGTGTTAAATAGTAGTAGTAACTGTAGCTGTGTTATCACAATAAACAACCCTAGTTCTGTTGAATCACTTTGTTTGTTTAGTAGTTCTGATGATGTGATTATAGGAACTGACTTGTTAATGTGTTAAATAGTAGTAGTAACTGTAGCTGTGTTATCACAATAAACAACCCTAGTTCTGTTGAATCACTTTGTTTGTTTAGTAGTTCTGATGATGTGATTATAGGAACTGACTTGTTAATGTGTTAAATAGTAGTAGTAACTGTAGCTGTGTTATCACAATAAACAACCCTAGTTCTGTTGAATCACTTTGTTTGTTTAGTAGTTCTGATGATGTGATTATAGGAACTGACTTGTTAATGTGTTAAATAGTAGTAGTAACTGTAGCTGTGTTATCACAATAAACAACCCTAGTTCTGTTGAATCACTTTGTTTGTTTAGTAGTTCTGATGATGTGATTATAGGAACTGACTTGTTAATGTGTTAAATAGTAGTAGTAACTGTAGCTGTGTTATCACAATAAACAACCCTAGTTCTGTTGAATCACTTTGTTTGTTTAGTAGTTCTGATGATGTGATTATAGGAACTGACTTGTTAATGTGTTTTGTTTAGTAAATAGTAGTAGTAACTGTAGCTGTGTTATCACAATAAACAACCCTAGTTCTGTTGAATCACTTTGTTTGTTTAGTAGTTCTGATGATGTGATTATAGGAACTGACTTGTTAATGTGTTAAATAGTAGTAGTAACTGTAGCTGTGTTATCACAATAAACAACCCTAGTTCTGTTGAATCACTTTGTTTGTTTAGTAGTTCTGATGATGTGATTATAGGAACTGACTTGTTAATGTGTTAAATAGTAGTAGTAACTGTAGCTGTGTTATCACAATAAACAACCCTAGTTCTGTTGAATCACTTTGTTTGTTTAGTAGTTCTGATTGATGTGATTATAGGAACTGACTTGTTAGTAGTGTGTTGAATAGGAACTAGTAGTAGTAACTGTAGCTGTGTTATCACAATAAACAACCCTAGTTCTGTTGAATCACTTTGTTTGTTTAGTAGTTCTGATGATGTGATTATAGGAACTGACTTGTTAATGTGTTAAATAGTAGTAGTAACTGTAGCTGTGTTATCACAATAAACAACCCTAGTTCTGTTGAATCACTTTGTTTGTTTAGTAGTTCTGATGATGTGATTATAGGAACTGACTTGTTAATGTGTTAAATAGTAGTAGTAACTGTAGCTGTGTTATCACAATAAACAACCCTAGTTCTGTTGAATCACTTTGTTTGTTTAGTAGTTCTGATGATGTGATTATAGGAACTGACTTGTTAATGTGTTAAATAGTAGTAGTAACTGTAGCTGTGTTATCACAATAAACAACCCTAGTTCTGTTGAATCACTTTGTTTGTTTAGTAGTTCTGATGATGTGATTATAGGAACTGACTTGTTAATGTGTTAAATAGTAGTAGTAACTGTAGCTGTGTTATCACAATAAACAACCCTAGTTCTGTTGAATCACTTTGTTTGTTTAGTAGTTCTGATGATGTGATTATAGGAACTGACTTGTTAATGTGTTAAATAGTAGTAAATAGTAGTAGTAGTAGTTCTGTAGCTGTGTTATCACAATAAACAACCCTAGTTCTGTTGAATCACTTTGTTTGTTTAGTAGTTCTGATGATGTGATTATAGGAACTGACTTGTTAATGTGTTAAATAGTAGTAGTAACTGTAGCTGTGTTATCACAATAAACAACCCTAGTTCTGTTGAATCACTTTGTTTGTTTAGTAGTTCTGATGATGTGATTATAGGAACTGACTTGTTAATGTGTTAAATAGTAGTAGTAACTGTAGCTGTGTTATCACAATAAACAACCCTAGTTCTGTTGAATCACTTTGTTTGTTTAGTAGTTCTGATGATGTGATTATAGGAACTGACTTGTTAATGTGTTAAATAGTAGTAGTAACTGTAGCTGTGTTATCACAATAAACAACCCTAGTTCTGTTGAATCACTTTGTTTGTTTAGTAGTTCTGATGATGTGATTATAGGAACTGACTTGTTAATGTGTTAAATAGTAGTAGTAACTGTAGCTGTGTTATCACAATAAACAACCCTAGTTCTGTTGAATCACTTTGTTTGTTTAGTAGTTCTGATGATGTGATTATAGGAACTGACTTGTTAATGTGTTAAATAGTAGTAGTAACTGTAGCTGTGTTATCACAATAAACAACCCTAGTTCTGTTGAATCACTTTGTTTGTTTAGTAGTTCTGATGATGTGATTATAGGAACTGACTTGTTAATGTGTTAAATAGTAGTAGTAACTGTAGCTGTGTTATCACAATAAACAACCCTAGTTCTGTTGAATCACTTTGTTTGTTTAGTAGTTCTGATGATGTGATTATAGGAACTGACTTGTTAATGTGTTAAATAGTAGTAGTAACTGTAGCTGTGTTATCACAATAAACAACCCTAGTTCTGTTGAATCACTTTGTTTAGTAGTTCTGTAGTTCTGATGACTGTTAATGTGTTATTATAGGAACTGACTTGTTAGTAGTGTGTTTATAGGAACTGACTAGTGTTAAATAGTAGTAACTGTAGCTGTGTTATCACAATAAACAACCCTAGTTCTGTTGAATCACTTTGTTTGTTTAGTAGTTCTGATGATGTGATTATAGGAACTGACTTGTTAATGTGTTAAATAGTAGTAGTAACTGTAGCTGTGTTATCACAATAAACAACCCTAGTTCTGTTGAATCACTTTGTTTGTTTAGTAGTTCTGATGATGTGATTATAGGAACTGACTTGTTAATGTGTTAAATAGTAGTAGTAACTGTAGCTGTGTTATCACAATAAACAACCCTAGTTCTGTTGAATCACTTTGTTTGTTTAGTAGTTCTGATGATGTGATTATAGGAACTGACTTGTTAATGTGTTAAATAGTAGTAGTAACTGTAGCTGTGTTATCACAATAAACAACCCTAGTTCTGTTGAATCACTTTGTTTGTTTAGTAGTTCTGATTGTTATGTGATTATAGGAACTGACTTGTTAGTAGTGTGTTGAATAGGAACTGACTTGTAGTGTGTTAGTAACTGTAGCTGTGTTATCACAATAAACAACCCTAGTTCTGTTGAATCACTTTGTTTGTTTAGTAGTTCTGATGATGTGATTATAGGAACTGACTTGTTAATGTGTTAAATAGTAGTAGTAACTGTAGCTGTGTTATCACAATAAACAACCCTAGTTCTGTTGAATCACTTTGTTTGTTTAGTAGTTCTGATGATGTGATTATAGGAACTGACTTGTTAATGTGTTAAATAGTAGTAGTAACTGTAGCTGTGTTATCACAATAAACAACCCTAGTTCTGTTGAATCACTTTGTTTGTTTAGTAGTTCTGATGATGATTATAGGAACTGACTTGTTAATGTGTTAAATAGTAGTAACTGTAGCTGTGTTATCACAATGTTCTGTTGAATCACTTTGTTTGTTTAGTAGTTCTGATGATGTGATTATAGGAACTGACTTGTTAGTGTGTTAAATAGTAGTAGTAACTGTAGCTGTGTTATCACAATAAACAACCCTAGTTCTGTTGAATCACTTTGTTTGTTTAGTAGTTCTGATGATGTGATTATAGGAACTGACTTGTTAATGTGTTAAATAGTAGTAGTAACTGTAGCTGTGTTATCACAATAAACAACCCTAGTTCTGTTGAATCACTTTGTTTGTTTAGTAGTTCTGATGATGTGATTATAGGAACTGACTTGTTAATGTGTTAAATAGTAGTAGTAACTGTAGCTGTGTTATCACAATAAACAACCCTAGTTCTGTTGAATCACTTTGTTTGTTTAGTAGTTCTGATGATGTGATTATAGGAACTGACTTGTTAGTGTGTTAAATAGTGTTAAATAGTAGTTCTGTTGAATCTGTTTGTTTAGCTGTGTTGATCACAATAAACAACCCTAGTTCTGTTGAATCACTTTGTTTGTTTAGTAGTTCTGATGATGTGATTATAGGAACTGACTTGTTAATGTGTTAAATAGTAGTAGTAACTGTAGCTGTGTTATCACAATAAACAACCCTAGTTCTGTTGAATCACTTTGTTTGTTTAGTAGTTCTGATGATGTGATTATAGGAACTGACTTGTTAATGTGTTAAATAGTAGTAGTAACTGTAGCTGTGTTATCACAATAAACAACCCTAGTTCTGTTGAATCACTTTGTTTGTTTAGTAGTTCTGATGATGTGATTATAGGAACTGACTTGTTAATGTGTTAAATAGTAGTAGTAACTGTAGCTGTGTTATCACAATAAACAACCCTAGTTCTGTTGAATCACTTTGTTTGTTTAGTAGTTCTGATGATGTGATTATAGGAACTGACTTGTTAATGTGTTAAATAGTAGTAGTAACTGTAGCTGTGTTATCACAATAAACAACCCTAGTTCTGTTGAATCACTTTGTTTGTTTAGTAGTTCTGATGATGTGATTATAGGAACTGACTTGTTAATGTGTTAAATAGTAGTAGTAACTGTAGCTGTGTTATCACAATAAACAACCCTAGTTCTGTTGAATCACTTTGTTTGTTTAGTAGTTCTGATGATGTGATTATAGGAACTGACTTGTTAATGTGTTAAATAGTAGTAGTAACTGTAGCTGTGTTATCACAATAAACAACCCTAGTTCTGTTGAATCACTTTGTTTGTTTAGTAGTTCTGATGATGTGATTATAGGAACTGACTTGTTAATGTGTTAAATAGTAGTAGTAACTGTAGCTGTGTTATCACAATAAACAACCCTAGTTCTGTTGAATCACTTTGTTTGTTTAGTAGTTCTGATCACATGATTATAGGAACTGACTTGTTAATGTGTTGTTAAATAGTAGTAGTAACTGTAGCTGTGTTATCACAATAAACAACCCTAGTTCTGTTGAATCACTTTGTTTGTTTAGTAGTTCTGATGATGTGATTATAGGAACTGACTTGTTAATGTGTTAAATAGTAGTAGTAACTGTAGCTGTGTTATCACAATAAACAACCCTAGTTCTGTTGAATCACTTTGTTTGTTTAGTAGTTCTGATGATGTGATTATAGGAACTGACTTGTTAATGTGTTAAATAGTAGTAGTAACTGTAGCTGTGTTTATCACAATAAACAACCCTAGTTCTGTTGAATCACTTTGTTTGTTTAGTAGTTCTGATGATGTGATTATAGGAACTGACTTGTTAGTGTGTTAAATAGTAGTAGTAACTGTAGCTGTGTTATCACAATAAACAACCCTAGTTCTGTTGAATCACTTTGTTTGTTTAGTAGTTCTGATGATGTGATTATAGGAACTGACTTGTTAATGTGTTAAATAGTAGTAGTAACTGTAGCTGTGTTATCACAATAAACAACCCTAGTTCTGTTGAATCACTTTGTTTGTTTAGTAGTTCTGATGATGTGATTATAGGAACTGACTTGTTAATGTGTTAACTGTAATAGTAGTAGTAACTGTAGCTGTGTTATCACAATAAACAACCCTAGTTCTGTTGAATCACTTTGTTTGTTTAGTAGTTCTGATGATGTGATTATAGGAACTGACTTGTTAATGTGTTAAATAGTAGTAGTAACTGTAGCTGTGTTATCACAATAAACAACCCTAGTTCTGTTGAATCACTTTGTTTGTTTAGTAGTTCTGATGATGTGATTATAGGAACTGACTTGTTAATGTGTTAAATAGTAGTAGTAACTGTAGCTGTGTTATCACAATAAACAACCCTAGTTCTGTTGAATCACTTTGTTTGTTTAGTAGTTCTGATGATGTGATTATAGGAACTGACTTGTTAATGTGTTAAATAGTAGTAGTAACTGTAGCTGTGTTATCACAATAAACAACCCTAGTTCTGTTGAATCACTTTGTTTGTTTAGTAGTTCTGATGATGTGATTATAGGAACTGACTTGTTAATGTGTTAAATAGTAGTAGTAACTGTAGCTGTGTTATCACAATAAACAACCCTAGTTCTGTTGAATCACTTTGTTTGTTTAGTAGTTCTGATGATGGAACTGATTATAGGAACTGACTTGTTAATGTGTTAAATAGTAGTAGTAACTGTAGCTGTGTTATCACAATAAACAACCCTAGTTCTGTTGAATCACTTTGTTTGTTTAGTAGTTCTGATGATGTGATTATAGGAACTGACTTGTTAATGTGTTAAATAGTAGTAGTAACTGTAGCTGTGTTATCACAATAAACAACCCTAGTTCTGTTGAATCACTTTGTTTGTTTAGTAGTTCTGATGATGTGATTATAGGAACTGACTTGTTAATGTGTTGAATAGTAGTAGTAACTGTAGCTGTGTTATCACAATAAACAACCCTAGTTCTGTTGAATCACTTTGTTTGTTTAGTAGTTCTGATGACATGATTATAGGAACTGACTTGTTAATGTGTTAAATAGTAGTAGTAACTGTAGCTGTGTTATCACAATAAACAACCCTAGTTCTGTTGAATCACTTTGTTTGTTTAGTAGTTCTGATGATGTGATTATAGGAACTGACTTGTTAATGTGTTAAATAGTAGTAGTAACTGTAGCTGTGTTATCACAATAAACAACCCTAGTTCTGTTGAATCACTTTGTTTGTTTAGTAGTTCTGATGATGTGATTATAGGAACTGACTTGTTAATGTGTTAAATAGTAGTAGTAACTGTAGCTGTGTTATCACAATAAACAACCCTAGTTCTGTTGAATCACTTTGTTTGTTTAGTAGTTCTGATGATGTGATTATAGGAACTGACTTGTTAATGTGTTAAATAGTAGTAGTAACTGTAGCTGTGTTATCACAATAAACAACCCTAGTTCTGTTGAATCACTTTGTTTGTTTAGTAGTTCTGATGATGTGATTATAGGAACTGACTTGTTAATGTGTTAAATAGTAGTAGTAACTGTAGCTGTGTTATCACAATAAACAACCCTAGTTCTGTTGAATCACTTTGTTTGTTTAGTAGTTCTGATGATGTGATTATAGGAACTGACTTGTTAATGTGTTAAATAGTAGTAGTAACTGTAGCTGTGTTATCACAATAAACAACCCTAGTTCTGTTGAATCACTTTGTTTGTTTAGTAGTTCTGATGATGTGATTATAGGAACTGACTTGTTAATGTGTTAAATAGTAGTAGTAACTGTAGCTGTGTTATCACAATAAACAACCCTAGTTCTGTTGAATCACTTTGTTTGTTTAGTAGTTCTGATGATGTGATTATAGGAACTGACTTGTTAATGTGTTAAATAGTAGTAGTAACTGTAGCTGTGTTATCACAATAAACAACCCTAGTTCTGTTGAATCACTTTGTTTGTTTAGTAGTTCTGATGATGTGATTATAGGAACTGACTTGTTAATCACTTTGTGTGTTAAATAGTAGTAATGTGTTAAATAACTGTAGCTGTGTTATATCACAATAAACAACCCTAGTTCTGTTGAATCACTTTGTTTGTTTAGTAGTTCTGATGATGTGATTATAGGAACTGACTTGTTAATGTGTTAAATAGTAGTAGTAACTGTAGCTGTGTTATCACAATAAACAACCCTAGTTCTGTTGAATCACTTTGTTTGTTTAGTAGTTCTGATGATGATTATAGGAACTGACTTGTTAATGTGTTAAATAGTAGTAGTAACTGTAGCTGTGTTATCACAATAAACAACCCTAGTTCTGTTGAATCACTTTGTTTGTTTAGTAGTTCTGATGATGTGATTATAGGAACTGACTTGTTAATGTGTTAAATAGTAGTAGTAACTGTAGCTGTGTTATCACAATAAACAACCCTAGTTCTGTTGAATCACTTTGTTTGTTTAGTAGTTCTGATGATGTGATTATAGGAACTGACTTGTTAATGTGTTAAATAGTAGTAGTAACTGTAGCTGTGTTATCACAATAAACAACCCTAGTTCTGTTGAATCACTTTGTTTGTTTAGTAGTTCTGATGATGTGATTATAGGAACTGACTTGTTAATGTGTTAAATAGTAGTAGTAACTGTAGCTGTGTTATCACAATAAACAACCCTAGTTCTGTTGAATCACTTTGTTTGTTTAGTAGTTCTGATGATGTGATTATAGGAACTGACTTGTTAATGTGTTAAATAGTAGTAGTAACTGTAGCTGTGTTATCACAATAAACAACCCTAGTTCTGTTGAATCACTTTGTTTGTTTAGTAGTTCTGATGACATGATTATAGGAACTGACTTGTTAATGTGTTAAATAGTAGTAGTAACTGTAGCTGTGTTATCACAATAAACAACCCTAGTTCTGTTGAATCACTTTGTTTGTTTAGTAGTTCTGATGATGTGATTATAGGAACTGACTTGTTAATGTGTTGAATAGTAGTGGTAACTGTAGCTGTGTTATCACAATAAACAACCCTAGTTCTGTTGAATCACTTTGTTTGTTTAGTAGTTCTGATCACATGATTATAGGAACTGACTTGTTAATGTGTTAAATAGTAGTAGTAACTGTAGCTGTGTTATCACAATAAACAACCCTAGTTCTGTTGAATCACTTTGTTTGTTTAGTAGTTCTGATGATGTGATTATAGGAACTGACTTGTTAATGTGTTAAATAGTAGTAGTAACTGTAGCTGTGTTATCACAATAAACAACCCTAGTTCTGTTGAATCACTTTGTTTGTTTAGTAGTTCTGATGATGTGATTATAGGAACTGACTTGTTAATGTGTTAAATAGTAGTAGTAACTGTAGCTGTGTTATCACAATAAACAACCCTAGTTCTGTTGAATCACTTTGTTTGTTTAGTAGTTCTGATGATGTGATTATAGGAACTGACTTGTTAATGTGTTAAATAGTAGTAGTAACTGTAGCTGTGTTATCACAATAAACAACCCTAGTTCTGTTGAATCACTTTGTTTGTTTAGTAGTTCTGATGATGTGATTATAGGAACTGACTTGTTAATGTGTTAAATAGTAGTAGTAACTGTAGCTGTGTTATCACAATAAACAACCCTAGTTCTGTTGAATCACTTTGTTTGTTTAGTAGTTCTGATGATGTGATTATAGGAACTGACTTGTTAGTGTGTTAAATAGTAGTAGTAACTGTAGCTGTGTTATCACAATAAACAACCCTAGTTCTGTTGAATCACTTTGTTTGTTTAGTAGTTCTGATGATGTGATTATAGGAACTGACTTGTTAATGTGTTAAATAGTAGTAGTAACTGTAGCTGTGTTATCACAATAAACAACCCTAGTTCTGTTGAATCACTTTGTTTGTTTAGTAGTTCTGATGATGTGATTATAGGAACTGACTTGTTAATGTGTTAAATAGTAGTAGTAACTGTAGCTGTGTTATCACAATAAACAACCCTAGTTCTGTTGAATCACTTTGTTTGTTTAGTAGTTCTGATGATGTGATTATAGGAACTGACTTGTTAATGTGTTAAATAGTAGTAGTAACTGTAGCTGTGTTATCACAATAAACAACCCTAGTTCTGTTGAATCACTTTGTTTGTTTAGTAGTTCTGATGATGTGATTATAGGAACTGACTTGTTAATGTGTTAAATAGTAGTAATAACTGTAGCTGTGTTATCACAATAAACAACCCTAGTTCTGTTGAATCAGTTTGTTTAGTAGTTCTGATCACATGATTATAGGAACTGACTTGTTAATGTGTTGAATAGTAGTGGTAACTGTAGCTGTGTTATCACAATAAACAACCCTAGTTCTGTTGAATCACTTTGTTTGTTTAGTAGTTCTGATGATGTGATTATAGGAACTGACTTGTTAATGTGTTGAATAGTAGTAGTAACTGTAGCTGTGTTATCACAATAAACAACCCTAGTTCTGTTGAATCACTTTGTTTGTTTAGTAGTTCTGATCACATGATTATAGGAACTGACTTGTTAATGTGTTGAATAGTAGTGGTAACTGTAGCTGTGTTATCACAATAAACAACCCTAGTTCTGTTGAATCACTTTGTTTGTTTAGTAGTTCTGATGATGTGATTATAGGAACTGACTTGTTAATGTGTTAAATAGTAGTAGTAACTGTAGCTCTGTTGAATCACTTTGTTTGTTTAGTAGTTCTGATCACATGATTATAGGAACTGACTTGTTAGTGTGTTAAATAGTAGTAATAACTGTAGCTGTGTTATCACAATAAACAACCCTAGTTCTGTTGAATCACTTTGTTTAGTAGTTCTGATGATGTGATTATAGGAACTGACTTGTTAATGTGTTAAATAGTAGTAGTAACTGTAGCTGTGTTATCACAATAAACAACCCTAGTTCTGTTGAATCACTTTGTTTGTTTAGTAGTTCTGATGATGTGATTATAGGAACTGACTTGTTAATGTGTTAAATAGTAGTAGTAACTGTAACTGTGTTATCACAATAAACAACCCTAGTTCTGTTGAATCACTTTGTTTGTTTAGTAGTTCTGATCACATGATTATAGGAACTGACTTGTTAATGTGTTAAATAGTAGTAGTAACTGTAACTGTGTTATCACAATAAACAACCCTAGTTCTGTTGAATCACTTTGTTTGTTTAGTAGTTCTGATGATGTGATTATAGGAACTGACTTGTTAATGTGTTAAATAGTAGTAGTAACTGTAGCTGTGTTATCACAATAAACAACCCTAGTTCTGTTGAATCACTTTGTTTGTTTAGTAGTTCTGATGATGTGATTATAGGAACTGACTTGTTAGTGTGTTAAATAGTAGTAATAACTGTAGCTGTGTTATCACAATAAACAACCCTAGTTCTGTTGAATCACTTTGTTTGTTTAGTAGTTCTGATGATGTGATTATAGGAACTGACTTGTTAATGTGTTAAATAGTAGTAGTAACTGTAGCTGTGTTATCACAATAAAGAACCCTAGTTCTGTTGATTCACTTTGTTTGTTTAGTAGTTCTGATCACATGATTATAGGAACTGACTTGTTAGTGTGTTAAATAGTAGTAATAACTGCAGCTGTGTTATCACAATAAACAACCCTAGTTCTGTTGAATCAGTTTGTTTAGTAGTTCTGATCACATGATTATAGGAACTGACTTGTTAGTGTGTTGAATAGTAGTAGTAACTGTAGCTGTGTTATCACAATAAACAACCCTAGTTCTGTTTAATCACTTTGTTTGTTTAGTAGTTCTGATCACATGATTATAGGAACTGACTTGTTAATGTGTTGAATAGTAGTGGTAACTGTAGCTGTGTTATCACAATAAACAACCCTAGTTCTGTTAAATCACTTTGTTTGTTTAGTAGTTCTGATCACATGATTATAGGAACTGACTTGTTAGTGTGTTGAATAGTAGTAGTAACTGTAGCTGTGTTATCACAATAAACAACCCTAGTTCTGTTGACTCACTTTGTTTGTTTAGTAGTTCTGATCACATGATTATAGGAACTGACTTGTTAATGTGTTGAATAGTAGTGGTAACTGTAGCTGTGTTATCACAATAAACAACCCTAGTTCTGTTGAATCAGTTTCTTTGTTTAGTAGTTCTGATGATGTGATTATAGGAACTGACTTGTTAATGTGTTGAATAGTAGTGGTAACTGTAGCTGTGTTATCACAATAAACAACCCTAGTTCTGTTGAATGACTTTGTTTGTTTAGTAGTTCTGATGATGTGATTATAGGAACTGACTTGTTAATGTGTTGAATAGTAGTGGTAACTGTAGCTGTGTTATCACAATAAACAACCCTAGTTCTGTTGAATCACTTTGTTTGTTTAGTAGTTCTGATGATGTGATTATAGGAACTGACTTGTTAGTGTGTTGAATAGTAGTAGTAAATGTAGCTGTGTTATCACAATAAACAACCCTAGTTCTGTTGAATCACTTTGTTTGTTTAGTAGTTCTGATCACATGATTATAGGAACTGACTTGTTAATGTGTTGAATAGTAGTGGTACCTGTAGCTGTGTTATCACAATAAACAACCCTAGTTCTGTTGAATCACTTTGTTTGTTTAGTAGTTCTGATGATGTGATTATAGGAACTGACTTGTTAGTGTGTTAAATAGTAGTGGTAACTGTAGCTCTGTTGAATCACTTTGTTTGTTTAGTAGTTCTGATCACATGATTATAGGAACTGACTTGTTAGTGTGTTAAATAGTAGTAATAACTGTAGCTCTGTTATCACAATAAACAACCCTAGATCTGTTGAATCACTTTGTTTGTTTAGTAGTTCTGATGATGTGATTATAGGAACTGACTTGTTAATGTGTTAAATAGTAGTAGTAACTGTAGCTGTGTTATCACAATAAACAACCCTAGTTCTGTTGAATCAGTTTGTTTGTTTAGTAGTTCTGATGATGTGATTAGAGGAACTGACTTGTTAATGTGTTAAATAGTAGTAGTAAGTGTAACTGTGTTATCACAATAAACAACCCTAGTTCTGTTGAATCACTTTGTTTGTTTAGTAGTTCTGATTACATGATTATAGGAACTGACTTGTTAATGTGTTAAATAGTAGAAGTAACTGTAGCAGTGTTGTCACAATAAACAACCCTAGTTCTGTTGAATCAGTTTGTTTGTTTAGTAGTTCTGATGATGTGATTATAGGAACTGACTTGTTAATGTGTTAAATAGTAGTAGTAACTGTAGCTGTGTTATCACAATAAACAACCCTAGTTCTGTTGAATCACTTTGTTTGTTTAGTAGTTCTGATGATGTGATTATAGGAACTGACTTGTTAGTGTGTTAAATAGTAGTAATAACTGTAGCTGTGTTATCACAATTAACAACCCTAGTTCTGTTGAATCAGTTTGTTTGTTTAGTAGTTCTGATGATGTGATTATAGGAACTGACTTGTTAGTGTGTTAAATAGTAGTAGTAACTGTAGCTCTGTTATCACAATAAACAACCCTAGATCTGTTGAATCACTTTGTTTAGTAGTTCTGATGATGTGATTATAGGAACTGACTTGTTAATGTGTTAAATAGTAGTAGTAACTGTAGCTGTGTTATCACAATAAACAACCCTAGTTCTGTTGAATCACTTTGTTTGTTTAGTAGTTCTGATGATGTGATTATAGGAACTGACTTGTTAATGTGTTAAATAGTAGTAGTAACTGTAGCTGTGTTATCACAATAAACAACCCTAGTTCTGTTGAATCACTTTGTTTGTTTAGTAGTTCTGATGATGTGATTATAGGAACTGACTTGTTAATGTGTTAAATAGTAGTAATAACTGTAGCTGTGTTATCACAATAAACAACCCTAGTTCTGTTGAATCAGTTTGTTTAGTAGTTCTGATCACATGATTATAGGAACTGACTTGTTAATGTGTTGAATAGTAGTGGTAACTGTAGCTGTGTTATCACAATAAACAACCCTAGTTCTGTTGAATCACTTTGTTTGTTTAGTAGTTCTGATGATGTGATTATAGGAACTGACTTGTTAATGTGTTGAATAGTAGTAGTAACTGTAGCTGTGTTATCACAATAAACAACCCTAGTTCTGTTGAATCACTTTGTTTGTTTAGTAGTTCTGATCACATGATTATAGGAACTGACTTGTTAATGTGTTGAATAGTAGTGGTACCTGTAGCTGTGTTATCACAATAAACAACCCTAGTTCTGTTGAATCACTTTGTTTGTTTAGTAGTTCTGATGATGTGATTATAGGAACTGACTTGTTAGTGTGTTAAATAGTAGTGGTAACTGTAGCTCTGTTGAATCACTTTGTTTGTTTAGTAGTTCTGATCACATGATTATAGGAACTGACTTGTTAGTGTGTTAAATAGTAGTAATAACTGTAGCTGTGTTATCACAATAAACAACCCTAGATCTGTTGAATCACTTTGTTTAGTAGTTCTGATGATGTGATTATAGGAACTGACTTGTTAATGTGTTAAATAGTAGTAGTAACTGTAGCTGTGTTATCACAATAAACAACCCTAGTTCTGTTGAATCACTTTGTTTGTTTAGTAGTTCTTATGATGTGATTATAGGAACTGACTTGTTAATGTGTTAAATAGTAGTAGTAACTGTAACTGTGTTATCACAATAAACAACCCTAGTTCTGTTGAATCACTTTGTTTGTTTAGTAGTTCTGGTCACATGATTATAGGAACTGACTTGTTAATGTGTTAAATAGTAGTAGTAACTGTAACTGTGTTATCACAATAAACAACCCTAGTTCTGTTGAATCACTTTGTTTGTTTAGTAGTTCTGATCACATGATTATAGGAACTGACTTGTTAATGTGTTAAATAGTAGTAGTAACTGTAGCAGTGTTGTCACAATAAACAACCCTAGTTCTGTTGAATCACTTTGTTTGTTTCGATTTTATAATAACAAAATTATCTTTATGTAAGTGGATATATTTGTGTAGAGCAAATAGTTGTTACCAATAAATAATTTTAAAACTGATCAACAGACGTTTATTTTGTTATTATTTTACAAAACATGAAATGTATCTTTACATAGGAAGAAGATCATGGAAGCACTGAATGTATAAGGAACAGCCAGTAAAATTTTGAACCAAGGTGATTAGGTTTCTACAAACTTTGATCTTAGATAAAAATAAAACACGAATTATTGTTGGAGGGAACATGCAAACCTTTAAAATAATTTTCTTAAAACGTTGAATTACCTGTTGATCATGAATCCAGAGAATTCAATTGGAAACTTTCGCAACATCAGTGATATATTTAATGGGCGATTATTGTTTGATGATCGAAATATAGATATATTTGTGCTTGATAAAAGTACTTAATGTTTTTCTTTCATCTATTAAACGTGGAACATCAAACAGAAATGTATTAAAATTCACTAAGCCAAGAAATGGAGCAATTTGGTACATTAAACATTGGTATGACACAAATTTTGTTTCTGGGTATTATTTGTTATTTCTTAGTTGCTTATATTGTAAAAGTACAGAAAATGGCTGTTATTCCCTTCAAACTTTGCTTTTGTGATCTGGATAATGAAATTTAGAAATTAACCTATTTTCTATGTAAAAACAGGCAAATTTGTACATTTTCATTTACATAAGGTCTGAATAAAACAACATATGAATCAAGATTTACATGTATTTATACTAAAGTTATACAAAAATGTTTAGAAGTGTTTGTTTGTTTGTGAATTTCGCACAAAGCTACTCGAGGGCTATCTGTGCTAGCCGTCCCTAATTTAGCAGTGTAAGACTAGAAGGAAGGCAACTAGTCATCACCACCCACCGCCAACTCTTGGGCTACTCTTTACCAACGAATAGTGGGATTGACCGTAACATTATAACGCCCCACGGCTGAAAGGGCGAGCATGTTTGGCGCGACGGGGATGCGAACCCGCGACCCTCGGATTACGAGTTGCACGCCTTTAACACGCTTGGGCATGCCGGGCCGTTTAGAAGTGAGTGGTTTTCGAGATTTGCGACTGTAATGTAAATCACTTTCACGTATCAGCCCCCAAATATAGTCTCCCATCATGTCTTCATTATATGCTCCCAGGTCACTAAAGCAAAGTTTGAAAAGAAAAATAGGTCTTTTCCATTTTACTTTTGACATAAGTAATTGGGAAATAACACTTTCTGTCCAGGAACAAGTAAAAGTAAAAAAAAAAAAAAAAAAAAAAAATTACATTGTGTTATTTGTCTCTTCCAGGGTTATTTGGAACAGATGAACTAGGTGGATGACAGAGATTTAGAAACACCCATCGCCAACTTTTGTGCAACTATTACATTCTTATATTGCAAGTTCTGATCTTAAGTGTGAGCGCGATTTGTTTAATAACCGTGGATTATGTGTTTGATAGGAAACGCTGATAGTTATATGAAACTGGTTATGAATTATTACATTTAAGAATAATAACGCAGCTATCGAAGAGTGAAATGTTTAGGAACTGTCTACATACAATTAAAGTTTAATATTGGGCTATCACACATTAAATCTTCTATAACACTGCGCTAACCAGTTCTGTGACTATACAAGTTTAAATACTGTCCTGAATGGGAAAAGTTAAATTAAAAGGAATTATAAAAGAAATCTACACAGATAAGGATTAATGGCAGAAAATAAGCTTTATTCAGACTTCCAGTGTTGTTTTCACTTTACAGTAAATGCGTTTAAAGGGAAGACTTCATAATTATTTCGTAAAATACAATTAATATTTTTATAATTATAATTCTCTGTAGCTAAATGTTATGCATACTTTCACAATATTACGTTGTTTTTGTAAATATGGTAACCAGACGCTAGTTTAACAATGTTATGTACAAAGACATTCCGTAAATTATAATAATTGTATTCGCGATTTCAACAGGTGACATTGCAAGTAACAATATCGAATATTTTTGTTCATTGTTAAACACAAAGCTAAATAAGCTATTTGTGTTGTTTCTATAGCGGGATTTGAAATCAAATTCCAAAATTAAAGTCATCAGACCAACCACTGAACCACCAGTTGGCGAGATTTTTGAAAGCGACAATAAAGTTTTGACACAATAGTTTCTCCTATGTTTTTATTCCACTCTAAGAAATGTTTCGTTCTACACTAGTTTTAAAAGACAATCGGCAAAATAGGAGAGGAAATACAGAACCTTTGAGTTTGTTTTCTGTCCAAACTGAGCTGTAATATGTATTAAATGAAACTCTGTATCACTGTTGTTCGCCAAGTGTATTTTTCATAACTTTAAATATCCGTTTATGGGAGAAGATAGAAAAAACATAACAAATACACGAGAGAAACCTGACAAATAATTACAGAGAAATCAATGGCATAGGTTAAACAAGTCTAAACAAAAACTCAACAAACATATACATATTTAAAATCAATGACGCGTTTTTTTACTTTTTTTTAAATAATTCAAGTTCATTCGAATTTCATGTCTTCAGGGTGAGCCCTAATCTACACTGACCAGACATTTACATTTCAAGATTTCGCAAACATCAGGCCTATAAATACGATCAACATGGATTACAAGGCATGTTGGATGTGACAACATCTTCGAGTTGTCCTTTGGTTACATCGTTTTGTTCTGTGGCTGAGTTTATTTTTAAACCACACAGGAAAATTGAGTGATACAAAGATGAAATTCACCCATCCCCACACCATCAGCGTACCGATCACCGGCGAACCCATAAATTCTACACGTGTTAATTGTCATTAATGTAATATATACACGAATAATGAAACAGACAACCAAAGTTTTAATCGGTATTACTCAAACACAATATTATTACGATCTTTTAAATCAACATCTATATGATGGTTAGTCCTAAACATCACATAGAAATGTCGAGTTAGATTCTCTCTGATAATAGTTATATATTTATTTATATACTATATATATATCACAGCACCATGAACATATGCCAAAACCAACATACTAAGTCACATAACGAGAGTAGCATATTCGCACAAATATTTTTTGATGTTACATACTTCTGGTCAAATAACTCTTAAAATAAACACTTTTATTCAAATGAATGCGGAGAAACCATATTAATCAACATGTACTGATTCATATGTTTAAATAACTGGAAATATAATCTGTTATTTCTAAGCTAAGTTGTTTAACGAAGTGTCGTCTTTTGACACTTTAGAAATACTCATTTCACGGATTTTGACATTTGAACAAATACTACCAGTAGGAGAATTTACCAAGTTCTAATTTTTCCGGTGAATAACCACATCAGTTTTCAAGAGTTGCTAATTCGATCGATTAACGAAACCGTAATTAAAGAACAAGTTAAGCCTTTTTTTTACGTAAAATTGTTTGTAATTCTAAAAATTAGTATTAGTAATATGTTGCTCTGTCATTATACCTAACGCGGACCTAAAATATTCAGTTTTTCAAATGTTGTTAAATCATAACCAATAATTTTATTACGTATATATCAACATATAAGTACAACACTTAGCAAACAGAAAACTATGTTTTACTACGACAGACGAACTTATGGTACTGTTGTGTTCAATTAATAATAACAAAGGGTTTTAATGTTTGCACACAAACTCCTACTAATTAACTTTATGTTAATATCTTACAAACTCACAGTGCCATCTATTATCATATAATAGCATTATAATTAATAATAATAACTGTGATCGTCCTCACGGAATGCAAATTGTGAACACTTTTTTTCTTATGGTTCGGAACTTTACAACCCCTCCAAAAAACAAACAAACAAATAATAACAACACACACACACATACTCATTCAAGTGTCAGAGCTGGATGTTCGTCAATCGAGTAATTATTGGCACGACACAAAACAATCAAATGAACAGTGTCTGAAGGTTACAGTACCCAGTTATGTGAAGCTGACTTCCATCATCATACAAATCTCGTCTCACATTTTATAATTACACCACCAGGAGTTGTGTTAACCATAATAATGTCTCAAAAGTAGAAAACTCAAATGATAAGACATCTTTGTCTTCAGTTGTTCCCATCCAGAGGGATAACTATCTTTAATCACGTAAATACCTTCACGTAAGCGCACCGATCAAATTAAAGATTCTTGTCTGCTTAACAAGAATTGGTATGAGACAAAGTGCACATATCGCCCTCTGTCGAGTAATGGTGTAATTATTCCTGTAGTGGATGTAGTCCTGGTGCCGTAAAAGAATGACTTGGAATTTTATCGTCTTGTCGGGTTTATCTGTGTAATAACCTCTTTGTGGCATAATTAACTTTATTTTAGTACATCTCACAAGTTATTATTAAAGCTGATATACATATATGATTACACATGGTATCAGTATATATACGGTGTACAATACACGAACCTGACCCGAAACTTCCATTTTAATTGGGTTTCAAAATATGTACTTTTGGAAACAATCTACGATACACACAGTCGATACGACTTCCATTACTGGTCGTTATGCCAAAAATTAAGGTAAAAAAGCAATCAGCACGTCAAAACCGTCGAGCACGTTAGATAGCCAATCAAAGACTTCGGTGATGGTGACGTCAACGTTGTTTAACGGTCACAGAAACTTGCCCTTCTGGTAGTTTTTTCATGAAGTTCCAAGCCTCGGTCCTTGTCATTCCGGTTAGGGTTTGGTTGTTCAAGGAAAGAATTTCGTCCCCAGCTTTCAAAAGCCCCAATCTG
Organism: Tachypleus tridentatus; assembly: GCF_004210375.1. Lineage (NCBI taxonomy): Eukaryota > Metazoa > Arthropoda > Merostomata > Xiphosura > Limulidae > Tachypleus > Tachypleus tridentatus. The sequence goes on from NC_134827.1 coordinate 54,821,316, forward strand.
TCAGTGTCTCCACCTTGTCAATAACCACAGCAAAATAAATTAAAATGTCACGTTTTCCCGCTAGGGCTATAAAATATATTCGTAAACGTTGAAAACATAAAATATAAGAGTTGAATGTAGTTTGTTTTCCGATAGTTGAGTAACCAATGAAGACTGCGATATGTATTTTATGGGTCGTAAAATAACAATCATAAGTTTGTTTATCTTTCGTTAAAAATAAAAACACAAAATCAAAGTGTATTATAAACATTTCACAGTGCTGGATAAGGAAATAACGAATGTTTTTTATACTAAAAATAATTTTATAGATTCAAAAATTTACCTTTAAATACTTTTTTTATTGTTAAAGGGCGATCTCCAACAGGAGAATTCTTTCCTCCATCTAAACTAAAACCGATCCCTGTCTTATCTTTCTGTAACTCCACAGTGATGATCTTTTCTTTTGTATAGGTAGAGGTAGAGGCAGATGGCTCTGCTAAACAAAACAAATCATAGGAGTTAGCCCTATACTCACACAAACGTTTCAGGAGTTAAGCCTATTCTCACACATTTCTTGTTCAGCACAAGGCTACATAATCGATTAGGCTAGGCTGTGATGTCGTGAAACCCCACTTGTAGAGAAATATATATATGTAAAAACAGCTCGTTTGGGTTGAGAAAATATTTTACATATTTTACATACAATATTTTCTCAACCCAAACGAGCCGTTTTACATATATATAGGCTGGGCTGTGCCCACCACGGGTATCGAAACTTAAATTATGCAAACAGATTGTATTATACAGCTCTGTTATCCTCTAGATGCAAATAGTCCACAGGAAAAAAAAAGAACACATATATATTTTAATTATGGAGAGATACAAATATTCTTGTTCAACTGGCATTAAAATAGCAAGAAAAAAAATCGAATAGAAAAAAACACTTGTATAGGTGGCTCTGAGATCATGTTTGTTTGAGTTCTGAATTTCGCGCAAAGCTACACGAGGGATATCTGCGCTAGCCATCCCAAATTTAGCCGTGCAAGACCAGAGGAAAGGCAGTAAGTCATCACCACTGCCAAGTCTTGGGCTACTCTTTTACCAACAAAGAGTGGGACTGACCGTAACATTATAACACTCCCACGGCTGAAAGGGCGAGCATGTTTGGTGCGACGGGGATTCGAACCCGCGCCCCTCAGGGTACGAGTTAAACGCCTTAACCCACCTGGCCGTGCCGGGCCTGAGATGTCAATTTTATTTTGGCAACTTTGAAACACGTGTAATTCAAAAAACAAAACACAACGAATCTAGACGCAGTTTATAAAACATTCACGTGATTTTTGAGCTTTGTTTGACCGATAATTAGAACAAATGAGGTAAAACTACAGAACTGAACAATTACTTTAAAGAGTTTCCTAAAATAAATCACAATAATCTTATATATTCCCCTGCTTTTAAAAAGTTCGTGCACAAAGCCGTTCCAGATTCTGTTGTAATCTAAACATAACCGTTTGTTTGTTTTTTACCTCTGATTTGCTCTAGCTTATTTGGAAGTGAATGATATCCATTGGTTAACGAAGAACTGATACACGGCTCTGGAAATCTGGAATTTGTGGATCTCTTCCTTGCTAGAACCAGAACTATTTCATTACGCGGAGCTTTAAGAATGTCTAAAGCCTCTTGATGTGTTAGCCCTTTGAGGTTACAGCCGTTTATGGACAGGACTCGATCTCCTTTCTTAATCTGACCATTTCTCTCTGCCAGACTTCCAGCTATGACCTTATGAATCTGAAAAAAAAAAAGTTTGGTAAAGACCGTTGAACAAAACTGCCCACACATTTAAAGTTCGATTGATCTTGTCTTATAATCAGTCAGAAAACTGCAGCTGGAGACAAAGTTTGTTAATAGATGGCGCTATCCGCTCTGAAAATCACGACCAGTCAGTTCATGGGTTTTTAAACGCAAAGCCGCACAACAGGTTATCTCCGCGCTCTGTTCAACGAGCGGTATCAAACCTTGAATTTTGGCATTGTAAATTCGTAAAGTTATTACTGACCCACCAGGGAACTATGAACTCGGGAAGAATTTGTTTACTTACATACGATTCCTGGCAAGTATAACCAAAACTTGGTGCCCCAGCTGTCCAATAATATTGAAAACAATACAAAGTTATAAGTTGGTATGCATCCATGGCACGTTAAATGGACAAGTGAACAGAACACAAACGACAAGTAACTGTGTGTATTATTAATTACTGATTCATGGTGAAAGTAAAACACACTGTGTCTGTTATATCTAATGCCGAAGAGGCATTTCGTTTACGACCAGGACCTTCACGGCTGACTGGGATATGACAGTTGTAGCTGATATGTTTTGTTCGTTTTTGAATTTCGCACAAAGCTACACGAGGGCTATCTGCGCTAGCAGTCCCTAATTTAGCAGTGTAAGACTAGAGGGAAGGCAGCTATTCATCACCACCCACCGCCAACTCTTGGGCTACTCTTTTACCAACGAATAGTGAGATTGAGCGAAACATTATAACGCCCTCTCTGGGTTAACTAAAGTTCTTTTTATATTTTCAATTAACGATAGAACAATTACATTAAACACTTTTACGAGTTGTGTGTGTGTGTTTTCTTATAGCAAACCCACTTCAGGCTATATGCTGAGTCCACAGAGGAGAATCGAACCCTAGATCTTAGCGTTGAAAATCTATAGACGGGGGGATTTTTACAAGTTAAACAAAAATAGTTGTATACATTTACCATTATCTGACTGACATTGTACTTCATTGTTATTTTTTCCGTAGTTGTTAAATGATGTAGTTTCGTAAGCATTGTATAAAAACTTACACACCAAAATTATATGTTGTCAACCAATGGTAGAGTATGGGATGATTTATTGTAAGCTAAGTAATCGTAAATATTTCTTCTCTACGTTATTCGCTTCTAACTGCATATATTAAACAGTTAAGACTAGGGTTTACGATTTAACTGTTACATTATTGACTCTGCACAGATTCCTGTTTCTCCACCAGTTTATCAGTTGAAGGCAAACAAAAACTTAGCTTACCGTAACTTCTTTAACTTCGTAATCAGCCCCTCCGGCTAGAGTTATTCCAACACTTCCCACCTGGGATTTTCTTTGGATGACAACGACACTTACTTCTTGACCATCACTCATTGGTTCTTCCAGGAGGAATCGATTGGCCTCTTCAAGCATTTGCTGTCGATCTTCGAGAGAGATGGTGGAAGACAAAGTTATTCTTGATTCGGGTGGTCAGACGCTGGAGAAGTCCCTGACTGGTATTCCAGAGAGCTGTTTTTCCAGTGTCGCTTGCAGAAGAATCGACTGAAGAGAAACGCTTATATTGTGAGCTGTGCATCTTATCTCGGCTTGAAGTCGAGGTGAAATCAAGTATATCAGAATTTCGTTTATTTACAATCTGGACAGAGCCAGTTTTAGTAGGCATGCAATTCTCGTTGTCATATGTTCTTGGATAAGTAGGCTTATCTGCTGTGATAGGCTTATCACAATGTGGTTTCAAATATCTTTTAGGCTGACGCAAAAATAGTGTGTTCTGAGTTTCAGTTACTTCCAAATTACCAGATTCAAGTACTGGATATGAGCTTTTGGAAGTGGACTGGTCTTTAGATAAACTGGTGGCTTGTAGATTATCAGAAGGCTTACCACGTGCTCGGCCATTAACACATTGAACACTCGTGTTTGTGAATTCAGAAGTCTGACGATTATCAGGAAAAGTTGTCGTGTTGGTGCAGTCACCAGAAGACAGATGAATATCAGAATTGAAGTTTGGGCTGGAGTTAACATCAGCCAAGCCGAAACTATTACATTTGAAAGTTGGAGTTGATCCTTTTGGACCATTACGACTACCAGATTGGACAACTGAACTGGAACACTCGTCGGATATTTTGCGACCCTCATATCTGTTGTACAAGTTGGAACAACTCTCAAAAGATTTGTGGCCAATGGGCTTTGATTTCGGTAACAAGGATGTTTCTTGACTGGTGTTTTATTTTCAAAATTTTGAGAATATCACTGACACTCATTGATCTTGTAGAAGTTGACATATACCTATTCCTCCTACCCAATTCATCCAAGGATTCCCGACTGCCATTGAAGGTGTTTTTAGAGCCCACTGACTTTCCATCTGTGGATTCTCCTTTAAGCGTGAAAGGGTGTTGGACAGTGACCTCTTAGACCAAAAACTATCCACCTTTTTCTTATCTCTTTCCTCTATTAAAGACGTGGGCCTAGGACCACATGAACGACTTTCTCTCATCTTCACATCTGAAGCAGTGGTGCTGTTTGTAAACTGATTGAAAACACTGTTTCTTCTTGAATACTGTTGAATCTCATTTCCTTTTGGCATGAGTGAAGGAGGGAATTTTGTGTTCAAAGTCTGGGAGTCTCTTTTTGAGACAATAGGATGATTAGGAGGTGATGAAATATCATCAAACGACTTCTGCTCCCATCGCTCGGCTAATGCTCTGAAGTTTTTAGACTCATCAGATGGGCCTTCTTGACGTCTGCGAAGCACAGTTTTTTGTTGGCTAAGAAGACGTGGCTTGAATTCTGCGTCAACAGGATGATCCAGAGAATCTGATGCTGTGTCAGATACCGACCCATCGACAGTTTGTCTTGAATCTTCAGTTATCTGGCTAATAGTTGATAAAGAGTCATCGTCACTTTCAACTTTGTAAGAATAAGGGCGATCTTTAAAAGTAAATCGAGACAGACTTCCATTTTGAGGACACTTTTGGTTACTGTCGTGTTCGACAGTGTAATTTTGTCTTTATCTCCTACCAATGACTGTCTATTTAAGACAGTAGGTGGAAATGAAGGAAAGTTTTCGCTGTTATTTTCCCTTCTGAGATACTTCCCAGTACCATTGCTTCAGAATCTCCAATGTCAATACACACTGGTTTAGCTAGAAACCTTCCTTGAACTTCAAGTTTATAAGCGAAGATGTATCTTTCACTTCTTTAATAGAATCTCTTGACCCATTGGAGTTTGTTCTAGATACTGGATTGCTGGCAGAACTAGAGGCGTCTGTTTGATCTAAGGGCGGTAAGTTGTACTTTAGTTTTGAAGAATTATAAGAGTTCTTACTGTTTGAAAACTGTGGACTTTGTTTCTGATGTTTATTTGGACAAGGATTGTTACTATTTCTGTGCTTTGAATTCGTGAAATTCACATTTTGTTCTGAGGATGATGCAGTCAGCACAGAAGAACTTTAGTTTGTTTTGAAAATTTGTTAGGCTTCTCCAGTTCATCATCTAGAGAAATGATGGGTCTAGTTGATTGTTCATAATCTTTTCCTTCACTGTCTGATGAACCTGGAGCAGGTGGCATGGTAGGTTTTTCTGGAAGAACCGGGGTTACAGGTTTGCTGTGCGACAATGAAAATTGGAAAACACTTTGTTTTGTAACTGTTGAAGGACAAGTAATACCAAGAGAAGAATTGTTTGAGCTACTTATACTAGAAGGGGAGGCAGGAGAAGTCAGAGATGATGGAGGAGTTGGTGAAACAGAAGAAGTAACATTTGATCGTGGTAACTGAAGAGACCTTCTTTTGAAAGCTGGAGAATATTTGGGAGGCTAGGATTGTAACTTTTCCATGGTGGTTCTGACAACAGTGTCTGATTACTTGTTCCATCTACTACATCTTTTGTTATCACCAAAGACCTTGAGATAATATTTAGATCTCTGGGTAAAGACTTTGTTTTTTCTGGTGTATGAGTTGTTTCATTCTTCCACATCTGGTTAGCAAATGCCTTAACTGGTTCAGGTTTTGAATTTCTGGCAGTTTTACTGGCTATTGTGGGTAATGATTTTATCGCAGAGTTTGTGCTGATGGGCCTTTCGGGAATGACTAGCCCTTTAAATTTTGGACCATTGCTTTTGGAGGCTTTTTTGCAATAAAGAAAGAAAATTCCAATTGCTGGGTCGGTTCAGCAAGTCCTCCTGGCTTCGAGAGGATGTCATGTTAATTTCGCTACAGCTAACTCCAAAATTACCAAGATGTATGGATGACTGGTGGTCTTTATCCAGGCTGCTGGAAGGTTTGCTCCTGTTTGAGGTGTTCAGCTTATACTTTTCTGAAAGAAAACCCTCCTTCTTAGTGGATTGCTCCAAACCAGGATCCTCAGTGCTTTGTGGACATGTTTCATTGACAAAATTCCAGTTCTTTTTCACAAGATTTTCATCTTTACCCAAAGGAGCACCACTAACGTCAACAGCTTTTTCATTCATTCCTATGTATTGCTTTTCATTACCAACATTCGATCCCATGTGTTGGTTTTTAACACCAATATTTTACCAGAATCATCAAAAGATACTGATCTCGAGTTTTGGATGTAACTGTTTCCTTTGGTTGCTTCAAAGATTGATAAAGCTCTCGAGTTTTGGAGGGAAAAGTTCCCTCTGGTTGTTTAAAAGATTGAGACAGCTCTCGAGTTTTGGATGTAGCTGTTTCCTTTGGTTGCTCAAAAGATTGAGACAGCTCTCGAGTTTTGGATGTAGCTGTTTCCTTTGGTTGCTCAAAAGATTGAGACACCTCTCGAGTTTTGAATGTAACTGTTTCCTTTGGTTGCTCAAAAGATTGATACAGCTCTCGAGTTTTGGATGTAGCAGTTTCCTTTGGTTGCTCAAAAGATTGATACAGCTCTGGGGTTTTGGAGCTAATAGATCCCTCTGGTTGTTCGAAAGATTGATACAGCTCTCGAGTTTTGGAGCTAATAGTTCCCTCTGGTTCTTCAAAAGACTGAGACAGCTCTCCAGCTTTGGATGTAGCTGTTTCATTTGGTTGCTCAAAAGATTGATACAGCTCTCGGGTTTTGGAGCTAATAGTTCCCTCTGGTTGTTCGAAAGAATGATACAGCTCTCGAGTTTTGGATGTAGCTGTTTCCTTTGGTTGCTCGAAAGATTGATACAGCTCTCGAGCTTTGGAAGTAACAGTTCCCTCTGGTTGTTCAAAAGATTGAGACAGCTCTCGAGTTTTGGATGTAACTGTTTCCTTTGGTTGCTCAGAAGATTGACCTGTTTTCTGTGTGGTATCGGATGGAACAACACTGGTATCTGAAGCAGTACGTGAAAACATTGCAATACGATCTTTAACACTGACTGGTATATGGTTGAACTGATTGTGGTAGAAGTTGCTACTAAGTTTTAGATTTTCATGGTTCTTCTGATTCATATCGATGTGTCTTTTGCTGCAACTTGTTTGGTCAATAAAGTTTTGTTTTTCACATGAAACACCTGGTTTATTTTGGACCAATTCAATATCCCCACTCGATATGTATTTCATCTGTTTATCAGAAGTAGTTTCAGTCAGTTTCTTTATAGTCCTGTCGAAAGTGTTGTCTTCAACAAGAGAAGAACTACTTAATTGCAAAGGCTGGTTCTTAGGATTGAAACTTGGACTAACAAATGGCTTGGGCGGAGGGGTTGGTGACCTCTTCTTCTTAATGGACTTTTCATAATCTATAACATCCTTTGGAAGTTCAGTTTGTGAGAGGCCGTTTAAGACACAGTAGGTTGCTTGTTTCATTGTCTTTTCTTCGGTTAGTAGTTCCGTAGCATGATCCTTATCACTATGTTTATTATGGAAAGGACCAGATCCTTGAGATGGATCACCCGGTTGATCATCAAGGAACACTCCTGAATCCTCTCCACCACTGGGAGTTGTCAAAAGGCTAGGTTCACTGTACTTTGGAGGAAATTCATGACCGTCAGGAGGCTGACGTGAAACTTCTAGGGTAAAAGATGATGACTTGTGGAAAAACTCGTTAACATTTGGATTACTGTTACTAATCAGCTCCATGTTAACACAGTCACTGATGCTATCATCTACAGCAAAGAAAAACAGAAAATAAACAAAACCAAAACAATCGACTGCAGAAGTGATTATATATTACTATTTGAAAGTTTATTACTTGCATATAATGGGCATTTTAACAAGACAAATACCTGAAGCATAAAGGTAACTGGAGCAAAAAACCACCTTAGAGATAGACTGTTATTGCTTTAAACTACACTTGTCTTTTCAAACGAGTATCTGATTCCCTTTCTAGAGAAAACTTGTATGAAGAAGACTATTTTGCATTATCACATTAAATATAACTATAACATAATAATTTCACCCAACCAATTGCAATACATTAGATATCGAACGCAGCTAATCTAGTATGTTTAGGTTTACTGAGTAGTCACAATAAATTATATATGGAACAGTTCATCTGGTTTAGTTTTACCAGTAGTCACAATAAATGAGACATGGGACAGTTCATCTGGTTTAGTTTTACCGAGTAGTCACAATAAATGAGACATGGGACAGTTCATCTGGTTTAGTTTTACCGAGTAGTCACAATAAATGAGACATGGGACAGTTCATCTGGTTTAGTTTTACCGAGTAGTCACAATAAATGAGACATGGAACAGTTCATCAGGTTTAGTTTTACAGGAGTAGTCACAATAAATGAGACATGGAACAGTTCATCTGGTTTAGTTTTACAGGAGTAGTCACAATAAATGAGACATGGAACAGTTCATCTGGTTTAGTTTTACCGAGTAGTCACAATAAATGAGACATGGAACAGTTCATCTGATTTAGTTTTACCGAGTAGTCACAATAAATGAGACATGGAACAGTTCATCTGATTTAGTTTTACCGAGTAGTCACAATAAATGAGACATGGAACAGTTCATCTGATTTAGTTTTACCGAGTAGTCACAATAAATGAGACATGGAACAGTTCATCTGATTTAGTTTTACCGAGTAGTCACAATAAATGAGACAGAGACATGGAACAGTTCATCTGATTTAGTTTTACCGAGTAGTCACAATAAATGAGACATGGAACAGTTCATCTGGTTTAGTTTTACAGGAGTAGTCACAATAAATGAGACATGGAACAGTTCATTTGGTTTAGTTTTACAGGAGTAGTCACAATAAATGAGACATGGAACAGTTCATCTGGTTTAGTTTTACCGGAGTAGTCACAATAAATGAGACATGGAACAGTTCATCTGGTTTAGTTTTACCGAGTAGTCACAATAAATGAGACATGGAACAGTTCATCTGGTTTAGTTTTACCGAGTAGTCACAATAAATGAGACATGGAACAGTTCATCTGGTTTAGTTTTACCGAGTAGTCACAATAAATGAGACATGGAACAGTTCATCTGGTTTAGTTTTACCGAGTAGTCACAATAAATGAGACATGGAACAGTTCATCTGGTTTAGTTTTACCGAGTAGTCACAATAAATGAGACATGGAACAGTTCATCTGGTTTAGTTTTACCGAGTAGTCACAATAAATGAGACATGGAACAGTTCATCTGGTTTAGTTTTACCGAGTAGTCACAATAAATCAGACATGGAACAGTTCATCTGGTTTAGTTTTACCGAGTAGTCACAATAAATCAGACATGGAACAGTTCATCTGGTTTAGTTTTACCGAGTAGTCACAATAAATCAGACATGGAACAGTTCATCTGGTTTAGTTTTACCGAGTAGTCACAATAAATGAGACATGGAACAGTTCATCTGGTTTAGTTTTACCGAGTAGTCACAATAAATGAGACATGGAACAGTTCATCTGGTTTAGTTTTACCGAGTAGTCACAATAAATGAGACATGGAACAGTTCATCTGGTTTAGTTTTACCGAGTAGTCACAATAAATGAGACATGGAACAGTTCATCTGGTTTAGTTTTACCGAGTAGTCACAATAAATGAGACATGGAACAGTTCATCTGGTTTAGTTTTACCGAGTAGTCACAATAAATGAGACATGGAACAGTTCATCTGGTTTTGTTTTACCGAGTAGTCACAATAAATGAGACATGGAACAGTTCATCTGGTTTAGTTTTACTGAGTAGTCACAATAAATGAGACATGGAACAGTTCATCTGGTGTGTTTGACTAGTTTCACTGGGTCTCCAAATCGAGTTTCACTGAAATCGTATGATAAAAGGATCATCTCCGATTACAATACAGAAACTGCGAGAAAACAGAGGCAACCAATAAAAAATAAACATAGTCATTTGAAGTACAAGAACAACCTAATATGAACGGGTCCAAGGTATTACTGACAGTAGCAGCCACCACCATCACGTGAACTGTAGTTGTCAGACCGAATATCCGAATCTCTCAGTCACCACACTTCGAATGGAAAGAATCCACAAGTTCAAAGTGTTCGCTGTAACATTCATGCGTTTTGAGGTTATGAAGAACTAGTTTACATTTTATTTTTAACACTAAAATGTAATCACCTGTTATTGTGTTTACGTTCTACACAGAAACGCTTAGGGTCGGTCGTGGCTTAACGTTTTGTGTGTCGGACACGGGATTTACACTTTGAGACCGTCAGCTGAGCTGCTCGTGAGCTATTGTTTCTTGGAATTTCGTGCAAAGCTACTCGAGGGCTATCTGCGCTAGCCGTCTCTAATTTAGCAGTGTAAGTATAGAGGGAAGGCAGCTATTCATCACCGCCCACCGCCAACTCTTGGGCTACTCTTTTACTAACGAACAGTGGGATTGACCGTCACATAATGATGCCCCCATGCCAGGCTTTCAGCATTACGTGAAAATCTGGAAGAATCGGTATGTAACACGTCACAATACCAGACGACTTTCCACCTGCCACCAGCTACTCCATAATATTCAACTAGAACCAGAGGAAGGCTATCCCTGAACGGTACCCTACAACCCACCATACACACTAAATAATTTATTGTCACAATTCTAACGCATGGATTTGAGCTTGGAGCTCTGTCACAGGACCGCGTCCAACGAAAGAATCATACTGACGGAAGAGTTCGTGGACGAAGTACCCAAAATTGATTACATCTGAAGTCCATAACTGATCAAACCCAGTAGTAACAGTCAGATTAATTTTATACTATACGTGTGTAATAACAAAATGAACAAGTTTTCTCTCTGCCTAGCGACGATGTTGCAAACTTCGCACGTACTTGTTGTAATAACACTTCAGAATTCTGACTAACTTGTGTGTTTTTGTTGTAATAACACACAAACAAATTTTAAATTAATTATGCCTACGTGTTATAATAGCGCAACAAAAACTGTGCACCTTACAAATCCGAAACGATTCTCAATACCGTGTTATACATGTTTCTCACCACCAAAATAGTTTACTTTTAGTAAGCTTGAAGGAAAGTGCACGAGTAGCTTTAGATTCAGTAATAAGTGATCAAAGATCTAATATTCTCTTGCAAACGAGACTCGTGAAACTAGTTCTGATTCCAAATATGCTACTAGACTCACATTAATAATTACATCACTGTTACAAAAACAAACACTGTACATAAACAACGTGCGAACTCTCTACAAATAATGAAGTCATCACTCTGTTTTCACTAATCACCTGAGCTAACCAGTTTTTAAGTCGTTTTTTCAAATTTATTGTTGTTAATTTTGATTTGCAACCAAGACGTAACCATTGTTCACCGGTTCTGTCTTAATTATAAACAGAATATTACGAAGGTGAGAACATTTCCATAAGAGTAAATCGCTGAATACGTGATAATGACATGTAATTATAACAAAATGTAGTAATTAACTATTATGTCTTAAAACGCCATCTAGAAGCGACTGCCTACCTGTTGCACTTGAATCTTCAGACCATGATAAATTCGTAGTCTCAACCTTTAGAAAGGACTCGTCACTTTTTGCTGACCCAATGTCTTCTGTTGGAGATGTTTCCAACACTTCTACTCCGACTTGCTTTTCCAACACAGATGCAGAGGTGTCAGAGCTGATCTGTTGTCGAGACGACAGCGATAAAGTCTCTAATTTCGCTGTATGATCTATGGCTTCATTACTAGGGCTTTGGGTCATTGAGAAACCATCGAGAGGTTCAGCATCTGTGAAATAAAAAAGTTGCCCAATTAATACCCTACACAGTTGATTGTAACACAGTCAACAAACGTATTGGCAGCCAGTGATGCAACATGACGCCCCCTCCAGCAGAATGTCTACGAACTTATACTGCTAAAAACCAGGTTTCAATACCCGTGGTGAATGGAGTACAGATAGCCCTTTGGGCTTAAAAACAAACAATCATTTATTTTCTTATTTGTATGTCGATTTGGTGTGTGTGTGCGTGCTTTTTTTTTATCAAAGTCACAACATCGGATCATCTGCTGTATCCACCGAGGGGAGTCGAACTCCTGATTTTAGCGTTGCAAATCCGTAGACTTACCGCTGTACCAGCGGGGTACTGCATGTGTATAAATACGCATAGAGAGAAAGAAATCAGACAGGTTTACTAATGGCTTGTTGGATAAAAGTATATAACATATACACTTAATCTAAATCAAACTATGAAGGCAGTAGTAAGTGACTTTGGTTTGACAAACTTAATAGTCAGGTAATTTTATGTATTAGCCAGATGGCGCCTGCTTACTGCACCCGACAACAATCCCATCCTGTTTCCGAAAGACCGGCCATCCTGTTTTTCTGGTTTCCGGCGTTCAATGGGTTATAGACTACAATAGATCGTTGTATATCATACCTTACTTAATATTGTAGTTTGAACCTTTTCGTTTTTAATTAATGATATGAACTAAATTATGATAAAGATGAGATACGATTCGACTTGCAACAAAAACCTCGAAGAGTAATACAGACACAATTATCGTTTGTAAACCTCGGCTTGTCCAGTGGAAATGTGAAACTTTATTGAAGAAATAAGCACTTAATATGTACTGTACGTGTAATAACTCACACATAAAGAATCTAATATTGCCAACATCAAAAGAGTTTTATTATTATACGTATAATTAACAAGATATATGAATACTCAAATACTGTCCATTCCCTTACTTGTGATGACGAAATTTGGATTTTGGTACCAGAGGTGGGCACAGTACAAATAGCCCATTGTGTAGTTTTGTGTTTAACAACAAACAAACCATTGTTATTTTTACAATTAATAAAACACGTTAATTATCAATACAGCATTGTATCTAACACTTCTTCCGGGGTGGCCGACTAGACAGTGTGCCAGACTGTGAATTTGAGGGTACTGTCACTACAAAACGGCACACTGCACTTTGAAGCTGTTGGTATGTTATAGTGACGATTATACAGCACGAGCGTAATGGTCCAAAAGTTGTAGGTGGGTCTCGCAAATTAGTTGTGGGTGTGATAGATCAGTATTAGGGGTGGCTAGCGCACACATCACTTGTGTTCATATGGGTCAGTATTTTAAATAAATAAACAATCTACAAGTTTTACAGTTTATAAAGTCAGTTGTTAGCAATAAACAATTTTAGAAAGTTACAGAGATCTTCAATACTTCATATTTGGTAAGAAAACAATTCTAACAATTTATAACGTGTTGGATCTATTGTTACTTACACTACAGGACAATTCTAACAATTTATAGAGTGTTGCATCTATTGTTACACTACGGGACAATTCTAACAATTTATAACGTGTTGGATCTATTGTTACACTACGGGACAATTCTAACAATTTATAACGTGTTGGATCTATTGTTAGTTACACTACAGGGCATTTCTAACAATTTATAACGTGTTGGATCTATTGTTAGTTACACTACAGGACAATTCTAACAATTTATAACGTGTTGGATCTATTGTTACTTACACTACAGGCCAATTCTAACAATTTATAACGTGTTGGATCTATTGTTACTTACACTACAGGCCAATTCTAACAATTTATAACGTGTTGGATCTATTGTTAGTTACACTACAGAACAATTCTAACAATTTATAACGTGTTGGATCTATTGTTAGTTACACTACAGGACAATTCTAACAATTTATAACGTGTTGGATCTATTGCTACTTACACTACAGGACAATTCTAACAATTTATAACGTGTTGGATCTATTGCTACTTACACTACAGGACAATTCTAACAATTTATAGAGTGTTGCATCTATTGTTACACTACGGGACAATTCTAACAATTTATAACGTGTTGGATCTATTGTTAGTTACACTACGGAACAATTCTAACAATTTATAACGTGTTGGATCTATTGTTACTTACACTACAGGCCAATTCTAACAATTTATAACGTGTTGGATCTATTGTTACTTACACTACAGGACAATTCTAACAATTTATAACGTGTTGGATCTATTGTTACTTACACTACAGGACAATTCTAACAATTTATAACGTGTTGGATCTATTGTTACTTACACTACAGGCCAATTCTAACAATTTATAACGTGTTGGATCTATTGTTAGTTACACTACAGGACAATTCTAACAATTTATAACGTGTTGGATCTATTGTTAGTTACACTACAGGACAATTCTAACAATTTATAACGTGTTGGATCTATTGTTAGTTACACTACAGGACAATTCTAACAATTTATAACGTGTTGGATCTATTGTTAGTTACACTACAGGGCAATTCTAACAATTTATAACGTGTTGGATCTATTGTTAGTTACACTACAGGGCAATTCTAACAATTTATAACGTGTTGGATCTATTGTTAGTTACACTACAGGACAATTCTAACAATTTATAACGTGTTGGATCTATTGTTAGTTACACTACAGGACAATTCTAACAATTTATAACGTGTTGGATCTATTGTTAGTTACACTACAGGACAATTCTAACAATTTATAACGTGTTGGATCTATTGTTAGTTACACTTTGTAAAAGGATAATTCTAAGCGAATAACATGTGTAGGATCATTTCCAACTTTGCAACAAAGAATATAATAATTACAATTATGTTGTATTTATGTTTTAATGTTACATAGCTTTATAATAGCTAAAGATACTTAAGTTCTCTTGTTACTTGGCAACAGAAAAATTGTACAGATGGTTTAGGATTACTTGTCACTTAGCAACAGAGTAACTGAAATCCGATGACGTGAAACACCTAGACCGCTTTTATACCAGTCGTATCTCAGCCGACCTGATGAGACTTGGTATTGGGCGAAAGGTCTCGTCGGCACTAGATGTTGTAGACGTTGTGCGGTTGAACGTAATACGGCACATTTTCATTTGCTTAAGATTTCGTACAGGAAATCCAAAACGTTTCAGTACTTAACTCGTTTTGAGAATATACTTGGATCAGGATTGAATAGCCACAAAGTAAGTATTAATACTATAGTTACACTAATATATAAAGACTCCCTTATATCATATGATATATCTCATAGACCACAGCTCTCCCAATCTTCCGGACATTTAAAGATTCACGTACGTTATTTCTAGGGGTGTTATGGTGGATGAGACATTGTGGAAATTACATTGTTAATGTTTATCGCGATGTCCGGACACGTACGTACGAATTTAGTGTTTTGACTCCACGTTACAGACTTTCCCAATTACTTGAAATAGGTAATTTTACATCCGCTAGAGGGCTTCAACGAGAAACTTTGTAGTGAACGAGGGTGATTATTTGTTCCGATGAAAAAGAAATCGTTAGTTTATCACAAAAATAAAATCGAACTTTTTCCTACTCCTTGGAGTATGTCCGGTGTCTTCAGTGTAAAACTGGGATGACCGACATATTTTACTCAGTTCATTAAATTCACTAGAACGTGAAGTCACTAGAAATTAACCACGAATTCGGACACCTGAAACACTAGAATCCTTTGTGTAAACACGTGCAAAGAGGAGATATATCTATATTAAAAAAAGATTACATTTACCTAACGTATACAAGTGAGTTGATTGTATTTTGGCTGTTAAGCCTAATTTTGTATGTTAGGCACAGTATGGCTTCTGTTTTAAATATCTAACTGTGGTTCTTGTTTGTTTCTGAAGTTCGCGCAAAGCTACTTGAGGGCTATCTGCGCTAGCTGTCCCTAATTTAGCAGTGTAAGACTAGAGGGAAGGCAGCTAGTCATCACCACCCACCGCCAACTCTTGGGCTACTCTTTTACCAACGAATAGTGGGATTGACCGTCATATTATAACACCTCCACGGATGAAAGGGCCAACATGTTTGGTGCGACGGGGATTCGAACCCGCGACCTTCAGAGTACGAGTTGAACGCCTTATCCACCTAGCCATGCCGAGCCCACTGTGGGTTACTTCGTGTTATTGTTATTACATTGCTAGAAGACATTACGAGTTGGATAAATATATCACTGTCATATTTAGTCAGTGTAAGAAAATTAAACTTTTGATCGAATAAGGAATTTCAATGTTGGGTTGTTTCATAAACGTTTCACTAAATAATCTCAAACCCGGGGCCTAAGTCATGTTTTATATCTCTGTGTTAATGTGCATCTCACTGAACGTGCGTATGCCAACGTGATATTGACTTTAGGAAAAAAAATATTAAAAGGAACACATGGCGAAGACATTTCAGAGTTACACATTCAGCACCGAAGTTAGAGTTATGCACTTAGCTTGTTAATTCCGGGTTCGTGTCAATCTTGTGATACATTCTAACTTGTGCGTCTTTGTGTACAATTAGTATTATAAATTTACGGTGTGTGCTATGGGTGTGGCCTAACGATTAGCGTGCCCAACTGTGAATTCGAAGGTTTTTAATTCGCGTCCCACTGCCGCAAAGTAACCTTCACTTTATGCTCATGGGTGTGTCATTAGAGCGTAAAACTAGCCCCAGTTTTTAATCAGACAAAATGAGGGGATGCTGTTGACCAGGTGCCTTCCCTCTAGTAAGTGTATCAGTTAAAGATTATGGGTGGCTAATGAGGGGGTGCTGTTGACCAGGTGCCTTCCCTTTAGTAAGTGTATCAGTTCAAGATTATGGGTGTCTAATGAGAGGGTGCTGTTGACCAGGTGCCTTCCCTCTAGTGAGTGTATCAGTTTGAGATTAGGGGTGGCTAATGAGGGGATGCTGTTGACCAGGTGCCTTCGCTCTAGTGAGTGTATCAGTTAAAGATTATGGGTGGTTAATGAGGGGGTGCTGTTGACCAGATGCCTTCCCTCTAGTGAGTGTATCAGTTAAAGATTATGGGTGGCTAATGAGGGGATGCTGTTTACCAGGTGCCTTCCCTCTAGTGAGTGTATCAGTTAAAGATTATGGGTGGCTAATGAGGGGATGCTGTTGACCAGGTGCCTTCCCTCTAGTGAGTGTATCAGTTAAAGATTATGGGTGGCTAATGAGGGGATGCTGTTAACCAGGTGCCTTCCCTCTAGTGAGTGTATCAGTAACAAACGTTCAGAACGATGAACATCTTCGAGTTTGAAAAAACATTGAATAGATCAGTTTCAGAAAATTCAAGCACCAAAATGAGTGAGATAAAAACTGATTGTTTTGTGAAAAGCAAAAAAATAAGAAACAAACAAACACCGAGAATCACTGACGAGAATCGTATCACCAACAAAGAAACACCGAGAATCACTGACGAGAATCGTATCACCAAGAAACAAACACCGAGAATCACTGACGAGAATCGTTTTGCCAACAAACAAACACCCAGAATCACTGACGAGAATCGTTTTACCAACAAACAAACACCCAGAATCACTGACGAGAATCGTTTTACCAACAAACAAACACCCAGAATCACTGACCAGACTCGTTTTACTAACAAACAAACACCCAGAATCACTGACGAGAATCGTTTTACCAACAAACACACACCCAGAATCACTAACAAGAATCGTTTTACCAAAACGAAAGATGCAGTAAGAAAACGACACCAGTTTGAGCTTTAGGAATTCAGGCTGAGCTTTGGTACTGTATATTTTTATTTTAAAAATTATCCATACGATTTTCATCTCTTCAAAGGAGACATGATCAATGTGACGTTTATGAATCCGAGGGTTTATGGTTAGCGTCCCCTTATAACAAAATCGTGCTGTACACCTTGTTGTAGAGGATAAGCAGGTTAAACTATCTAATTAGAAATGGTGATTGTTTATTAGCTACCTTCCCTCTAGTCTATCAGTTCAAAAACTACCGACGATTAGTAGTTTACAGCCCTTATGAAACTTTGTGATATTTCTCGAATCAAATGAAAGCAAGATAATTTAGTGGAGAGAATTACCACAGTTCAAATGTTTACATTAACAAGTAGAGAATTACAGCGGTATAAGTGTTTATAGCAACGTTAGGATTACAACAGTTCAAATGTTTACATTAACAAGTAGAGAATTACAGCGGTATAAGTGTTTATAGCAACGTGAGAATTACAACAGTTCAAATGTTTACATTAACAAGTAGAGAATTACAGCGGTATAAGTGTTTATAACAACGTTAGGATTACAACAGTCCAAATGTTTACATTAACAAGTAGAGAATTACAGCGGTATAAGTGTTTATAGCAACGTTAGGATTACAACAGTTCAAATGTTTACATTAACAAGTAGAGAATTACAGCGGTATAAGTGTTTATAGCAACGTTAGGATTACAACAGTCCAAATGTTTACATTAAAATTTAGAAGAAAACACAAATTTTTGACTCCTACAAAATGCGGGTAATATTTTCACCATGTAAAGAAGTAATTTGAAGCTAGTGCTGCCATCTGTGTTGTTATTATGTTACTAGTCATTCCTTCTACTAAACTAACTGGAGTACTTAATTCTGTATGACACAAAAGAATCTTCAAAGACAAAGACGATTACATATCAGCAAATTGAAGAAGACAAACAGGTAGAAAGAGACAAGTAGATATAGAGATTGGACAATAAAACCCTGCTTCATGAACCGTAATGAACGTGACAAACAGGTAGAGAGAGACAAGTAGATATACAGATTGGACAATAAAACTCTTCATCATAAACCTCAATGAACGTGACAATAAGGTAGAGAGAGACAATTAGATATACAGATTGGACAACAAAACTCTTCATCATAAACCTCAATGAACGTGACAAACAGGTAGAGAGAGACAAGTAGATTGGACAACAAAACCCTTCATCATGAACCTCAATGAACGTGACAAACAGGTCGAGAGAGACAAGTAGATTGGACAACAAAACCCTTCATCATGAACCTCAATGAACGTGACAAACAGGTCGAGAGAGACAAGTAGATTGGACAACAAAACCCTTCATCATGAACCTCAATGAACGTGACAAACAGGTCGAGAGAGACAAGTAGATTGGACAACAAAACCCTTCATCATGAACCTCAATGAACGTGACAAACAGGTAGAGAGAGACAAGTAGATTGGACAACAAAACCCTTCATCATGAACCTCAATGAACGTGACAAACAGGTAGAGAGAGACAAGTAGATATAGAGATTGGACAACAAAACCCTTCATCATGAACCTTAATGAACGTGACAAACAGGTAGAGAGAGACAACTAGATATAGAGATTGGACAACAAAACCCTTCATCATGAACCTTAATGAACGTGACAAACAGGTAGAGAGAGACAAGTAGATATAGAGACTGGACAACAAAACCCTTCATCATGAACCTCAATGAACGTGACAAACAGGTCGAGAGAGACAAGTAGATTGGACAACAAAACCCTTCATCATGAACCTCAATGAACGTGACAAACAGGTCGAGAGAGACAAGTAGATTGGACAACAAAACCCTTCATCATGAACCTCAATGAACGTGACAAACAGGTAGAGAGAGACAAGTAGATATAGAGATTGGACAACAAAACCCTTCATCGTGAACCTTAATGAACGTGACAAACAGGTAGAGAGAGACAACTAGATATAGAGATTGGACAATAAAACCCTTCATCGTGAACCTTAATGAACGTGACAAACAGGTAGAGAGAGACAAGTAGATATAGAGACTGGACAACAAAACCCTTCATCATGAACCTTAATGAACGTGACAAACAGGTAGAGAGAGACAAGTAGATATAGAGACTGGACAACAAAACCCTTCATCATGAACTTTAATGAACGTGACAAACAGGTAGAGAGAGACAACTAGATATAGAGATTGGACAACAAAACCCTTCATCATGAACCTTAATGAACGTGACAAACAGGTAGAGAGAGACAACTAGATATAGAGATTGGACAATAAAACCCTTCATCATGAACCTTAATGAACGTGACAAACAGGTAGAGAGAGACAACTAGATATAGAGATTGGACAATAAAACCCTTCATCATGAACCTTAATGAACGTGACAAACAGGTAGAGAGAGACAAGTAGATATAGAGATTGGACAATAAAACCCTTCATCATGAACCTTAATGAACGTGACAAACAGGTAGAGAGAGACAAGTAGATATAGAGACTGGACAACAAAACCCTTCATCATGAACCTCAATGAACGTGACAAACAGGTCGAGAGAGACAAGTAGATTGGACAACAAAACCCTTCATCATGAACCTCAATGAACGTGACAAACAGGTCGAGAGAGACAAGTAGATTGGACAACAAAACCCTTCATCATGAACCTCAATGAACGTGACAAACAGGTAGAGAGAGACAAGTAGATATAGAGATTGGACAACAAAACCCTTCATCGTGAACCTTAATGAACGTGACAAACAGGTAGAGAGAGACAACTAGATATAGAGATTGGACAATAAAACCCTTCATCGTGAACCTTAATGAACGTGACAAACAGGTAGAGAGAGACAACTAGATATAGAGATTGGACAACAAAACCCTTCATCATGAACCTTAATGAACGTGACAAACAGGTAGAGAGAGACAACTAGATATAGAGATTGGACAACAAAACCCTTCATCATGAACCTTAATGAACGTGACAAACAGGTAGAGAGAGACAACTAGATATAGAGATTGGACAATAAAACCCTTCATCATGAACCTTAATGAACGTGACAAACAGGTAGAGAGAGACAAGTAGATATAGAGATTGGACAATAAAACCCTTCATCATGAACCTTAATGAACGTGACAAACAGGTAGAGAGAGACAAGTAGATATAGAGACTGGACAACAAAACCCTTCATCATGAACCTTAATGAACGTGACAAACAGGTAGAGAGAGACAAGTAGATATAGAGACTGGACAACAAAACCCTTCATCATGAACCTTAATGAGCGTGACAAACAGGTAGAGAGAGACAAGTAGATATAGAGACTGGACAACAAAACCCTTCATCATGAACCTTAATGAACGTGACAAACAGGTAGAGAGAGACAAGTAGATATAAAGATTGGACAACAAAACCCTTCATCATGAACTTTAATGAACGTGACAAACAGGTAGAGAGAGACAAGTGGATATAGAGACTGGACAACAAAACCCTTCATCATGAACTTTAATGAACGTGACAAACAGGTAGAGAAAGACAACTAGATATAGAGATTGGACAACAAAACCCTTCATCATGAACCTTAATGAACGTGACAAACAGGTAGAGAGAGACAACTAGATATAGAGATTGGACAACAAAACCCTTCATCATGAACCTTAATGAACGTGACAAACAGGTAGAGAGACAACTAGATATAGAGATTGGACAATAAAACCCTTCATCATGAACCTTAATGAACGTGACAAACAGGTAGAGAGAGACAAGTAGATATAGAGACTAGACAACAAAACCCTTCATCATGAACCTTAATGAACGTGACAAACAGGTAGAGAGAGACAAGTAGATATAGAGACTAGACAACAAAACCCTTCATCATGAACCTTAATGAACGTGACAAACAGGTAGAGAGAGACAACTAGATATAGAGACTAGACAACAAAACCCTTCATCATGAACCTTAATGAACGTGACAAACAGGTAGAGAGAGACAAGTAGATATAGAGACTGGACAACAAAACCCTTCATCATGAACCTTAATGAACGTGACAAACAGGTAGAGAGAGACAAGTAGATATAGAGATTGGACAACAAAACCCTTCATCATGAACCTTAATGAACGTGACAAACAGGTAGAGAGAGACAAGTAGATATAGAGATTGGACAATAAAACCCTTCATCATGAACCTTAATGAACGTGACAAACAGGTAGAGAGAGACAAGTAGATATAGAGATTGGACAACAAAACCCTTCATCATGAACCTTAATGAACGTGACAAACAGGTAGAGAGAGACAACTAGATATAGAGATTGGACAACAAAACCCTTCATCATGAACCTTAATGAACGTGGCAAACAGGTAGAGAGAGACAACTAGATATAGAGATTGGACAACAAAACCCTTCATCATGAACCTTAATGAACGTGACAAACAGGTAGAGAGAGACAACTAGATATAGAGATTGGACAACAAAACCCTTCCTCATGAACCTTAATGAACGTGACAAACAGGTAGAGAGAGACAACTAGATATAGAGATTGGACAACAAAACCCTTCATCATAAACCTTAATGAAAGTGACAAACAGGTAGAGAGAGACAACTAGATATAGAGATTGGACAACAAAACCCTTCATCATGAACCTTAATGAACGTGACAAACAGGTAGAGAGAGACAACTAGATATAGAGATTGGACAACAAAACCCTTCATCATGAACCTTAATGAACGTGAGAAACAGGTAGAGAGAGACAACTAGATATATAGATTGGACAACAAAACCCTTCATCATGAACCTTAATGAACGTGACAAACAGGTAGAGAGAGACAAGTAGATATAGAGACTAGACAACAAAACCCTTCATCATGAACCTTAATGAACGTGACAAACAGGTAGAGAGAGACAACTAGATATAGAGATTGGACAACAAAACCCTTCATCATGAACCTTAATGAACGTGACAAACAGGTAGAGAGAGACAAGTAGATATAGAGACTGGACAACAAAACCCTTCATCATGAACCTCAATGAACGTGACAAACAGGTCGAGAGAGACAAGTAGATTGGACAACAAAACCCTTCATCATGAACCTCAATGAACGTGACAAACAGGTCGAGAGAGACAAGTAGATTGGACAAAAAACCCTTCATCATGAACCTCAATGAACGTGACAAACAGGTAGAGAGAGACAAGTAGATATAGAGATTGGACAACAAAACCCTTCATCGTGAACCCTTAATGAACGTGACAAACAGGTAGAGAGAGACAACTAGATATAGAGATTGGACAATAAAACCCTTCATCGTGAACCTTAATGAACGTGACAAACAGGTAGAGAGAGACAAGTAGATATAGAGACTGGACAACAAAACCCTTCATCATGAACCTTAATGAACGTGACAAACAGGTAGAGAGAGACAAGTAGATATAGAGACTGGACAACAAAACCCTTCATCATGAACTTTAATGAACGTGACAAACAGGTAGAGAGAGACAACTAGATATAGAGATTGGACAACAAAACCCTTCATCATGAACCTTAATGAACGTGACAAACAGGTAGAGAGAGACAACTAGATATAGAGATTGGACAATAAAACCCTTCATCATGAACCTTAATGAACGTGACAAACAGGTAGAGAGAGACAACTAGATATAGAGATTGGACAACAAAACCCTTCATCATGAACCTTAATGAACGTGACAAACAGGTAGAGAGAGACAAGTAGATATAGAGATTGGACAATAAAACCCTTCATCATGAACCTTAATGAACGTGACAAACAGGTAGAGAGAGACAAGTAGATATAGAGACTGGACAACAAAACCCTTCATCATGAACCTCAATGAACGTGACAAACAGGTCGAGAGAGACAAGTAGATTGGACAACAAAACCCTTCATCATGAACCTCAATGAACGTGACAAACAGGTCGAGAGAGACAAGTAGATTGGACAACAAAACCCTTCATCATGAACCTCAATGAACGTGACAAACAGGTAGAGAGAGACAAGTAGATATAGAGATTGGACAACAAAACCCTTCATCGTGAACCTTAATGAACGTGACAAACAGGTAGAGAGAGACAACTAGATATAGAGATTGGACAATAAAACCCTTCATCGTGAACCTTAATGAACGTGACAAACAGGTAGAGAGAGACAACTAGATATAGAGATTGGACAACAAAACCCTTCATCATGAACCTTAATGAACGTGACAAACAGGTAGAGAGAGACAACTAGATATAGAGATTGGACAACAAAACCCTTCATCATGAACCTTAATGAACGTGACAAACAGGTAGAGAGAGACAACTAGATATAGAGATTGGACAATAAAACCCTTCATCATGAACCTTAATGAACGTGACAAACAGGTAGAGAGAGACAAGTAGATATAGAGATTGGACAATAAAACCCTTCATCATGAACCTTAATGAACGTGACAAACAGGTAGAGAGAGACAACTAGATATAGAGATTGGACAACAAAACCCTTCATCATGAACCTTAATGAACGTGACAAACAGGTAGAGAGAGACAACTAGATATAGAGATTGGACAACAAAACCCTTCATCATGAACCTTAATGAACGTGACAAACAGGTAGAGAGAGACAAGTAGATATAGAGACTAGACAACAAAACCCTTCATCATGAACCTTAATGAACGTGACAAACAGGTAGAGAGAGACAAGTAGATATAGAGACTAGACAACAAAACCCTTCATCATGAACCTTAATGAACGTGACAAACAGGTAGAGAGAGACAAGTAGATATAGAGACTGGACAACAAAACCCTTCATCATGAACCTTAATGAACGTGACAAACAGGTAGAGAGAGACAACTAGATATAGAGACTGGACAACAAAACCCTTCATCATGAACCTTAATGAACGTGACAAACAGGTAGAGAGAGACAAGTAGATATAGAGATTGGACAACAAAACCCTTCATCATGAACCTTAATGAACGTGACAAACAGGAGAGAGACAAGTAGATATAGAGATTGGACAAGTTCATCATGAACCTAATGAACGTGACAAACAGGTAGAGAGAGACAACTAGATATAGAGATTGGACAACAAAACCCTTCATCATGAACCTTAATAGAACGTGACAAACAGGTAGAGAGAGACAAGTAGATATAGAGATTGGACAACAAAACCCTTCATCATGAACCTTAATGAACGTGACAAACAGGTAGAGAGAGACAACTAGATATAGAGATTGGACAACAAAACCCTTCATCATGAACCTTAATGAACGTGACAAACAGGTAGAGAGAGACAACTAGATATAGAGATTGGACAACAAAACCCTTCATCATGAACCTTAATGAACGTGACAAACAGGTAGAGAGAGACAAGTAGATATAGAGATTGGACAACAAAACCCTTCATCATGAACCTTAATGAACGTGACAAACAGGTAGAGAGAGACAACTAGATATAGAGATTGGACAACAAAACCCTTCATCATGAACCTTAATGAACGTGACAAACAGGTAGAGAGAGACAACTAGATATAGAGATTGGACAACAAAACCCTTCATCATGAACCTAATGAACGTGACAAACAGGTAGAGAGAGACAACTAGATATAGAGATTGGACAACAAAACCCTTCATCATGAACCTTAATGAACGTGACAAACAGGTAGAGAGAGACAACTAGATATAGAGATAGATATAGAGACAACAAAACCCTTCATCATGAACCTTAATGAACGTGACAAACAGGTAGAGAGAGACAAGTAGATATAGAGATTGGACAACAAAACCCTTCATCATGAACCTTAATGAACGTGACAAACAGGTAGAGAGAGACAACTAGATATAGAGACTGGACAACAAAACCCTTCATCATGAACCTTAATGAACGTGACAAACAGGTAGAGAGAGACAACTAGATATAGAGATTGGACAACAAAACCCTTCATCATGAACCTTAATGAACGTGACAAACAGGTAGAGAGAGACAAGTAGATATAGAGATTGGACAACAAAACCCTTCATCATGAACCTTAATGAACGTGACAAACAGGTAGAGAGAGACAAGTAGATATAGAGATTGGACAACAAAACCCTTCATCATGAACCTTAATGAACGTGACAAACAGGTAGAGAGAGACAAGTAGATATAGAGACTAGACAACAAAACCCTTCATCATGAACCTTAATGAACGTGACAAACAGGTAGAGAGAGACAACTAGATATAGAGACTAGACAACAAAACCCTTCATCATGAACCTTAATGAACGTGACAAACAGGTAGAGAGAGACAAGTAGATATAGAGACTGGACAACAAAACCCTTCATCATGAACCTTAATGAACGTGACAAACAGGTAGAGAGAGACAACTAGATATAGAGATTGGACAACAAAACCCTTCATCATGAACCTTAATGAACGTGACAAACAGGTAGAGAGAGACAAGTAGATATAGAGATTGGACAACAAAACCCTTCATCATGAACCTTAATGAACGTGACAAACAGGTAGAGAGAGACAAGTAGATATAGAGATTGGACAACAAAACCCTTCATCATGAACCTTAATGAACGTGACAAACAGGTAGAGAGAGACAACTAGATATAGAGATTGGACAACAAAACCCTTCATCATGAACCTTAATGAACGTGACAAACAGGTAGAGAGAGACAACTAGATATAGAGATTGGACAACAAAACCCTTCATCATGAACCTTAATGAACGTGACAAACAGGTAGAGAGAGACAACTAGATATAGAGATTGGACAACAAAACCCTTCATCATGAACCTAATGAACGTGACAAACAGGTAGAGAGACAACAAAACCCTATAGAGGTAGAGAGAGACAACTAGATATAGAGACAACAAAACCCTTCATCATGAACCTTAATGAACGTGACAAACAGGTAGAGAGAGACAACTAGATATAGAGATTGGACAACAAAACCCTTCATCATGAACCTTAATGAACGTGAGAAACAGGTAGAGAGAGACAATGAACGTAGATATAGAGATTGGACAACAAAACCCTTCATCATGAACCTTAATGAACGTGACAAACAGGTAGAGAGAGACAAGTAGATATAGAGATTGGACAACAAAACCCTTCATCATGAACCTTAATGAACGTGACAAACAGGTAGAGAGAGACAAGTAGATATAGAGATTGGACAACAAAACCCTTCATCATGAACCTTAATGAACGTGACAAACAGGTAGAGAGAGACAAGTAGATATAGAGATTGGACAACAAAACCCTTCATCATGAACCTTAATGAACGTGACAAACAGGTAGAGAGAGACAAGTAGATATAGAGATTGGACAACAAAACCCTTCATCATGAACCTTAATGAACGTGACAAACAGGTAGAGAGAGACAAGTAGATATAGAGATTGGACAACAAAACCCTTCATCATGAACCTTAATGAACGTGACAAACAGGTAGAGAGAGACAAGTAGATATAGAGATTGGACAACAAAACCCTTCATCATGAACCTTAATGAACGTGACAAACAGGTAGAGAGAGACAAGTAGATATAGAGATTGGACAACAAAACCCTTCATCATGAACCTGAACGTGACAAACAGGTAGAGAGAGACAACTAGATATAGAGATTGGACAACAAAACCCTTCATCATGAACCTTAATGAACGTGACAAACAGGTAGAGAGAGACAAGTAGATATAGAGATTGGACAACAAAACCCTTCATCATGAACCTTAATGAACGTGACAAACAGGTAGAGAGAGACAAGTAGATATAGAGATTGGACAACAAAACCCTTCATCATGAACCTTAATGAACGTGACAAACAGGTAGAGAGAGACAAGTAGATATAGAGATTGGACAACAAAACCCTTCATCATGAACCTTAATGAACGTGACAAACAGGTAGAGAGAGACAAGTAGATATAGAGATTGGACAACAAAACCCTTCATCATGAACCTTAATGAACGTGACAAACAGGTAGAGAGAGACAAGTAGATATAGAGATTGGACAACAAAACCCTTCATCATGAACCTTAATGAACGTGACAAACAGGTAGAGAGAGACAAGTAGATATAGAGATTGGACAACAAAACCCTTCATCATGAACCTTAATGAACGTGACAAACAGGTAGAGAGAGACAAGTAGATATAGAGAACGTGACAAACAGGTGGAGAGAGACAACAACAACAAAACCTTCATCATGAACCTTAATGAACGTGACAAACAGGTAGAGAGAGACAAGTAGATATAGAGACTGGACAACAAAACCCTTCATCATGAACCTTAATGAACGTGACAAACAGGTAGAGAGAGACAAGTAGATATAGAGATTGGACAACAAAACCCTTCATCATGAACCTTAATGAACGTGACAAACAGGTAGAGAGAGACAAGTAGATATAGAGATTGGACAACAAAACCCTTCATCATGAACCTTAATGAACGTGACAAACAGGTAGAGAGAGACAAGTAGATATAGAGATTGGACAACAAAACCCTTCATCATGAACCTTAATGAACGTGACAAACAGGTAGAGAGAGACAAGTAGATATAGAGATTGGACAACAAAACCCTTCATCATGAACCTTAATGAACGTGACAAACAGGTAGAGAGAGACAAGTAGATATAGAGATTGGACAACAAAACCCTTCATCATGAACCTTAATGAACGTGACAAACAGGTAGAGAGAGACAACTAGATATAGAGATTGGACAACAAAACCCTTCATCATGAACCTTAATGAACGTGACAAACAGGTAGAGAGAGACAACTAGATATAGAGATTGGACAACAAAACCCTTCATCATGAACCTTAATGAACGTGACAAACAGGTAGAGAGAGACAAGTAGATATAGAGATTGGACAACAAAACCCTTCATCATGAACCTTAATGAACGTGACAAACAGGTAGAGAGAGACAACTAGATATAGAGATTGGACAACAAAACCCTTCATCATGAACCTTAATGAACGTGATAGAGAGAGACAACTAGATATAGAGATTGGACAACAAAACCCTTCATCATGAACCTTAATGAACGTGACAAACAGGTAGAGAGAGACAACTAGATATAGAGATTGGACAACAAAACCCTTCATCATGAACCTTAATGAACGTGACAAACAGGTAGAGAGAGACAACTAGATATAGAGATTGGACAACAAAACCCTTCATCATGAACCTTAATGAACGTGACAAACAGGTAGAGAGAGACAACTAGATATAGAGATTGGACAACAAAACCCTTCATCATGAACCTTAATGAACGTGACAAACAGGTAGAGAGAGACAAGTAGATATAGAGATTGGACAACAAAACCCTTCATCATGAACCTTAATGAACGTGACAAACAGGTAGAGAGAGACAAGTAGATATAGAGATTGGACAACAAAACCCTTCATCATGAACCTTAATGAACGTGACAAACAGGTAGAGAGAGACAAGTAGATATAGAGATTGGACAACAAAACCCTTCATCATGAACCTTAATGAACGTGACAAACAGGTAGAGAGAGACAAGTAGATATAGAGATTGGACAACAAAACCCTTCATCATGAACCTTAATGAACGTGACAAACAGGTAGAGAGAGACAAGTAGATATAGAGAATGAACGGACAACAAAACCCTTCATCATGAACCTTAATGAACGTGACAAACAGGTAGAGAGAGACAAGTAGATATAGAGACTGGACAACAAAACCCTTCATCATGAACCTTAATGAACGTGACAAACAGGTAGAGAGAGACAAGTAGATATAGAGATTGGACAACAAAACCCTTCATCATGAACCTTAATGAACGTGACAAACAGGTAGAGAGAGACAAGTAGATATAGAGATTGGACAACAAAACCCTTCATCATGAACCTTAATGAACGTGACAAACAGGTAGAGAGAGACAAGTAGATATAGAGATTGGACAACAAAACCCTTCATCATGAACCTTAATGAACGTGACAAACAGGTAGAGAGGGACAAGTAGATATAGAGATTGGACAACAAAACCCTTCATCATGAACCTAGAACGTACAAACAGGTAGAGAGAGACAAGTAGATGGACAACAAAACCCTTCATCATGAACCTTAATGAACGTGACAAACAGGTAGAGAGAGACAAGTAGATATAGAGATTGGACAACAAAACCCTTCATCATGAACCTTAATGAACGTGACAAACAGGTAGAGAGAGACAAGTAGATATAGAGATTGGACAACAAAACCCTTCATCATGAACCTTAATGAACGTGACAAACAGGTAGAGAGAGACAAGTAGATATAGAGATTGGACAACAAAACCCTTCATCATGAACCTTAATGAACGTGACAAACAGGTAGAGAGAGACAAGATAGATATATCAGATTGGACAAACAAAACCCTTCATCATGAACCTTAATGAACGTGACAAACAGGTAGAGAGAGACAAGTAGATATAGAGACTGGACAACAAAACCCTTCATCATGAACCTTAATGAACGTGACAAACAGGTAGAGAGAGACAAGTAGATATAGAGATTGGACAACAAAACCCTTCATCATGAACCTTAATGAACGTGACAAACAGGTAGAGAGAGACAAGTAGATATAGAGATTGGACAACAAAACCCTTCATCATGAACCTTAATGAACGTGACAAACAGGTAGAGAGAGACAACTAGATATAGAGATTGGACAACAAAACCCTTCATCATGAACCTTAATGAACGTGACAAACAGGTAGAGAGAGACAACTAGATATAGAGATTGGACAACAAAACCCTTCATCATGAACCTTAATGAACGTGACAAACAGGTAGAGAGAGACAACTAGATATAGAGATTGGACAACAAAACCCTTCATCATGAACCTTAATGAACGTGACAAACAGGTAGAGAGAGACAACTAGATATAGAGATTGGACAACAAAACCCTTCATCATGAACCTTAATGAACGTGACAAACAGGTAGAGAGAGACAACTAGATATAGAGATTGGACAACAAAACCCTTCATCATGAACCTTAATGAACGTGACAAACAGGTAGAGAGAGACAACTAGATATAGAGATTGGACAACAAAACCCTTCATCATGAACCTTAATGAACGTGACAAACAGGTAGAGAGAGACAACTAGATATAGAGATTGGACAACAAAACCCTTCATCATGAACCTTAATGAACGTGACAAACAGGTAGAGAGAGACAAGTAGATATAGAGATTGGACAACAAAACCCTTCATCATGAACCTTAATGAACGTGACAAACAGGTAGAGAGAGACAAGTAGATATAGAGACTGGACAACAAAACCCTTCATCATGAACCTTAATGAACGTGACAAACAGGTAGAGAGAGACAAGTAGATATAGAGATTGGACAACAAAACCCTTCATCATGAACCTTAATGAACGTGACAAACAGGTAGAGAGAGACAAGTAGATATAGAGACTGGACAACAAAACCCTTCATCATGAACCTTAATGAACGTGACAAACAGGTAGAGAGAGACAAGTAGATATAGAGACTGGACAACAAAACCCTTCATCATGAACCTTAATGAACGTGACAAACAGGTAGAGAGAGACAAGTAGATATAGAGATTGGACAACAAAACCCTTCATCATGAACCTTAATGAACGTGACAAACAGGTAGAGAGAGACAAGTAGATATAGAGATTGGACAACAAAACCCTTCATCATGAACCTTAATGAACGTGACAAACAGGTAGAGAGAGACAAGTAGATATAGAGATTGGACAACAAAACCCTTCATCATGAACCTTAATGAACGTGACAAACAGGTAGAGAGAGACAAGTAGATATAGAGATTGGACAACAAAATCCTTCATCATGAACCTTAATGAACGTGACAAACAGGTAGAGAGAGACAAGTAGATATAGAGATTGGACAACAAAACCCTTCATCATGAACCTTAATGAACAGTGACAAACAGGTGAGAGAGAGAGACAACTAGATATAGAGATTGGACAACAAAATCCTTCATGATGAACCTTAATGAACGTGACAAACAGGTAGAGAGAGACAACTAGATATAGAGATTGGACAACAAAACCCTTCATCATGAACCTTAATGAACGTGACAAACAGGTAGAGAGAGACAACTAGATATAGAGATTGGACAACAAAACCCTTCATCATGAACCTTAATGAACGTGACAAACAGGTAGAGAGAGACAAGTAGATATACAGATTGGACAATAAAACCCTTCATCATGAACCTTAATGAACGTGACAAACAGGTAGAGAGAGACAAGTAGATATACAGATTGGACAATAAAACCCTTCATCATGAACCTTATTGAACGTGACAAACAGGTAGAGAGAGACAAGTAGATATAGAGACTGGACAACAAAACCCTTCATCATGAACCTTAATGAACGTGACAAACAGGTAGAGAGAGACAAGTAGATATAGAGATTGGACAACAAAACCCTTCATCATGAACCTTAATGAACGTGACAAACAGGTAGAGAGAGACAAGTAGATATACAGATTGGACAATAAAACCCTTCATCATGAACCTTATTGAACGTGACAAACAGGTAGAGAGAGACAAGTAGATATAGAGACTGGACAACAAAACCCTTCATCATGAACCTTAATGAACGTGACAAACAGGTAGAGAGAGACAAGTAGATATAGAGACTGGACAACAAAACCCTTCATCATGAACCTTAATGAACGTGACAAACAGGTAGAGAGAGACAAGTAGATATAGAGACTGGACAACAAAACCCTTCATCATGAACCTTAATGAACGTGACAAACAGGTAGAGAGAGACAAGTAGATATAGAGACTGGACAACAAAACCCTTCATCATGAACCTTAATGAACGTGACAAACAGGTAGAGAGAGACAAGTAGATATACAGATTGGACAATAAAACCCTTCATCATGAACCTTAATGAACGTGACAAACAGGTAGAGAGAGACAAGTAGATATAGAGATTGGACAACAAAATCCTTCATCATGAACCTTAATGAACGTGACAAACAGGTAGAGAGAGACAAGTAGATATAGAGACTGGACAACAAAACCCTTCATCATGAACCTTAATGAACGTGACAAACAGGTAGAGAGAGACAAGTAGATAGACAGATTGGACAATAAAACCCTTCATCATGAACCTTAATGAACGTGACAAACAGGTAGAGAGAGACAAGTAGATATAGAGACTGGACAACAAAACCCTTCATCATGAACCTTAATGAACGTGACAAACAGGTAGAGAGAGACAAGTAGATATAGAGACTGGACAACAAAACCCTTCATCATGAACCTTAATGAACGTGACAAATAGGTACAGAGAGACAAGTAGATATACAGATTGGACAATAAAACCCTTCATCTGCGGCCTGATACAGATTGCCTAACTTTTAGTGCGACGATAATTTATAAGGTCTATTGAAATGTAAAACAAAATTTATGTGGTGTGACGTAAGGGCTGTCACTTTGTCTTTGGTAAATGTTCTATCGTAACAGCACGAATAACTGCTCTGACTTTGTGAAGTTTGATGTTAGACAGAGCGAGGGTTGGACCTGTTGGTGTGAAGTTAATAATAAGAGCTCAGAATAATGTAGAGTTAATAGTGCCTCTTTAAGAATCATAGAGATACATCATATTTTGTGACGTTATAAACGTCACATCAATTCCACTAATCGATCTGACAAGAGTATCCTCAGGACTGAAGGTGAGTGTTGCTCAATTCCCGTCTTCCAATTAGCTTTTTTGGCTCTTTATTTTTAAACGTATGTGTAATAACGACTCTCTCGTCGGATCGTCACTTTGTTGTGGCAAGAGGGCTTGCGCGTGCCAGCGATTCTGAGAACGATGCCGTCGGGAGCCTTGCGCTTCTGGTAGGGTCACCCATGACGGCAAAGTGGAGGATGAGGTTCCTGATAAAGAACGATCCAACCCCAAGTTCCCAACGGCCAAACCTAACGGAAGAATGACCTGGAACCCTCAACAACAGGAAGAGCGGACGAGGGTTGCAGTAGTTCATTAAGTTCCAATCATCTTGGTTTCCTTGGACTCAACTTGCTGACTGTCAAGGACCGTGCGTCTGCTGGTGTGCAACATCAGTCACACATTAAATCAACAATTTTTTTCTAGTTTCAGAGAGTAATATATTAAATCATTTTAACAGTTCATCACGAACAACATTCTTGAATTTAGAAAGGTTATAGAACATACAGCCCTACAAAACTGGTTCACAAACCTGAGACTGCAAGTCTGGCGGGGTCAAATAATCAAATGGAGAAAAACAAAACTGAACGGATCGGTTGAAATAAATCAGGCCACACAGATTCGAAATGTTTGGAATGTGGCTAAAACTAGAAATAATCTTGTTATACCGCTGGTATGGGAGAAATATTTATCACATAATTTACAATATATTCTCTTTTTTTTTTTTACCTTCTGGAAGTTTTAACGTATTAAATTACACCATAATCTCAGAATAATGCGACAGCTTTTTGTCTTTACCCCAGAGTACTAAAACATATTACACAAATAGTTTCATATATATATGCAATTTTTTTGCTGATACCATAATTAAAAGCTTTATCTTGTTTGTTTTTTTAATTTCGCGCAAAGCTACTCGAGGGCTATCTGTGCCAGCCGTCCATAATTTAGCAGTGCAAGATTAGAGGGAAGGCAGCTAGTCATCACCACCCACCGCCAACGCTTGGGCTACTCTTTTACTAACGAAAAGTCTTGTCCAGCTGGGGAGTTCTGGTGTTGTACGATAGGCCGCTTGATTGATCACTTATGATACATAAAAGACAGATGGACAGCATTATTTCTACATACCTCTGACGATCCAAGATGAATATGGAGAAAACTTGAAGTGACTTATGATTATGATTAGAGATATTAAGACTTAGCAATGTTTTCGGCCTTCCTTTATGACAGATATTAAGACTTAGCAATGTTTTCGGCCTTCCTTTACCACAGATATTAAGACTTAGCAATGTTTTCGGCCTTCCTTTATCACAGATATTAAGACTTAGCAATGTTTTCGGCCTTCCTTTATCACAGATATTAGACTTAGCAATGTTTTCGGCCTTCCTTTATCACAGATATTGGACTTAGCAATGTTTTCGGCCTTCCTTTATCACAGATATTAGACTTAGCAATGTTTTCGGCATTCCTTTATCACAGATATTAGGCTTAGCAATGTTTTCGGCATAAGCATAAATGTTATAGTATATACTGAACAGAAGTTTATCGGGGTCATTATAATGAGTCATTATGAAAAAAAAGTATTTTGAATGCACAGGACATGACTGATTGTCGATGTCATAACTAGTTCAAGCAATAATACAAATATTTACTTAAAATATTCATAATGACACCCAATCATGACTTTGTTATTTTATCAGAAGAGAGAGGAAATAAGAGAGAAAAGTCTAAGGGAATGTAAGATAAATCCCCTTCTCAGGAAAGAAACGAGTGGAATGTCACCACATGGTTTAAAGTTTTCCATGTTCTGAATGTTAAAAACGTTCTGTTTAGATAACTAGTTAATCTGTGCTTGAGATCTATCATCGAGTCCAAGACAGGCCAGTTCACAAAAGTTTAAATTCTAAACGTCATATTTTCAGTTTAGAATCACTTCATGGTAACGAGATACGAGCAAGTGCACTTAAGACAATCCAACGAATGACTCATAATTATCCGCCATGTCTGTATTTCATGTAAACATACGTTTTTGTTTGTATGTTTGTTTTTTGAATTTCTCGCAAAGTTACAAGAGGGCTACCGTCTCTAATTTAGCAGTGTAAAACTAGAGGGAAGGCAGCTAGCCATAACCACCCACCACCAACTCTTAGGCCACACTTTTACCAACGAATAGTGGAATTGGCCATCACATTATAACGTCCCCACGGCTGAAAGTGCGAGCATTTTCGGTGCAATCGGGATTCGAACCCGCGACCCTCGGATTACGAGTCGAGTGCCTTAACCGCCTAGCCATGCCGGCCCGACACGTTTTGGAGATATACAGTTTGGAACATACAGACAATATATACATTACGTACAGTTCGTCTGCAGATTTAAAAAAAGTTATATCAATTATAGAATGGTAAACACAAGGTCGAACATAGTAGTGTAGTTAAAAAACGGTCATACAGCTAGAGTGGTCATCAAGAGGTCAAACAGTTATACTAGGGTTAACTTAACTTATTTTATCATAAAAACCTTCACTATACAATAAACTGTCCAACATTTATAGAACATTGACTGTTTACACCTGGTAATCACCACTTACAGCTAACCCTACTTTTACACTAAAACCTTCACTATATAATAAACTGTCCAACATTTATAGAACATTGACTGTTTACACCTGGTAATCACCACTTACAGCTAACCCTACTTTTACACTAAAACCTTCACTATACAATAAACAGTCCAACATTTATAGAACGTTAACTGTTTACACCTGTTAATCACCACTTACAGCTAACCCTACTTTTACACTAAAACCTTCACTATACAATAAACTGTCCAACATTTATAGAACATTGACTGTTTACACCTGGTAATCACCACTTACAGCTAACCCTACTTTCTCACTAAAACCTTCACTATACAATAAACTGTCCAACATTTATGGAACATTAACTGTTTACACCTGTTAATCACCACTTACAGCTAACCCTACGTTTACACTAAAACCTTCACTATACAATAAATTGTCCAACATTTATAGAACATTAACTGTTTACACCTGTTAATCACCACTTACAGCTAACCTTACTTTTACACTAAAACCTTCACTATACAGTAAACTGTCCAACATTTATAGAACATTAACTGTTTACACCTGGTAATCACTACTTACAGCTAACCCTACTTTCTCACTAAAACCTTCACTATATAACTAAGCCCTAATAACTAAACTTACTCAGTAGCACACTTATGGCCACAAAGTACAGAACGTGGGTTTTTGCAGTAACGGTGACTCTAATCCTGATACTTTAGTCACACTACGCGGACAAGTCTACCCTAAATCTATTATTATAAACAGACTTAGTGCTAACAATTAGTTTTAGTAAAGACCCTTCCACACATAAAAAACAACTTTAGAAAACAATCGCTATTCATAAATCAATAAGGTGTTTTTTACTAAAAGCTAGGCTAATTAGTTTTTAATTTCTATGAATGTTTTTAAGCGATAAGCGCAAAAAGACCGAATTTACGCTGAACAAATTACAGTTTGGTTTCTTTAAACAGGATATCTGTGTCAAATACACACAGGTTAATATTATGTAAATATAGGAAAACATGAATTATAGCCAATTTAAAGCGCTACAACACCATGAATTTCTAGAGAAAGTCCAAAAACGGACTCCAAACCTCGAGTGTGGCCTAATTTTCATCAGAAGGAAAAGGATACAGACTGGGATGAGTTGTCTGTTGAACTTAGATACACACACATTTATACACGTGCATACCATTAGCATTGTGATTATAAAACACGTTTCTGAGTTAACTGAACTTCTTAAAAGGAAAATATTGTTTAAATGTTATTCTTAAGAGTAATTTATTTATTATTTTGGCGCACATTCGAAACATATCATAAGTAATTTTCAGAAATGTTCTCTTTGTTTGTTTGTTTTTAGAATTTCGCGCAAAGCTACTCGAGGGCTATCTGCGCTAGCCGTCCCTAATTTAGTAGTGTAAGACTAGAGAAAAGGCAGCTAGTCATTACCACCCACCGCCAACTCTTGGGCTACTTTTTACCAACGAATAGTGGGATTTACCGTCACATTTTAACGCCCCCACGGCTGGGAGGGCGAGCATGTTTGGTGCGACCGGGATTCGAATCCGCGACCCTCAGATTACGAGTCGAACACCTTAACCCACCTGGCCTGTTCTCTTTATAAGTAGTATGGTGATCATAAGTTTTATATAAATCAGTATTTATATAGATAGAATAAATCTTCTAAAAATATAAACCTATCAAGTAATTGGTTTAACATGCTCTGAGCATATTGAACCTTGTTTTTATGCTACTGGATTATTCATCACTGAATTTAAACGAAACAATAATGTAATTTGATAAACTCCGTTTCTTCATTATTGACTAAGTGTATAAAAAGGTTGAATGTGATTTCAGCAGTGTTACAGTGTTAACATAACGCTTTTTGTATTCCTTCAAAGATAACAATAAAAACATTGAGTCCATTTCAAGATTGGATAGTTCGGTGTCAGGACTACATTCGGTCACGGGATCGAATCCCATCACTGAACACGATCGT
The DNA here is from genome assembly GCF_004210375.1 of Tachypleus tridentatus. NCBI lineage: Eukaryota > Metazoa > Arthropoda > Merostomata > Xiphosura > Limulidae > Tachypleus > Tachypleus tridentatus. The sequence continues at coordinate 54,859,262 of NC_134827.1, forward strand.
CTTTTTAACCGTGGGGCTTTTATACTGTGATGGTCAATTCCACTATTCGTTGGTAAAGAGCATCCCAACAGTTGGCAGTGTCAGAGTTAATTAGCTGCCTTCCCTTGTCTCTCGGTGAGACAAGTGGGACTCACTACGCAAACAGACAAGGGTTCTTCCACCTTCTGTAGCAAAATTTCGTGAGAACCCGCTATCTACTTTGTTTTTGTTGAATTTCACACAAAGCTACTTGAAACAGTGAAACTAACTGCCATACCTGACTATTCTGATGTTCGTGTAATTAAAAACAAATTTATTTTTTACAGAGCAGAAATAAACGGGATTAGAAATTATAGCAAACCAAACGTGGAAAACCTAACCCTTGTTGAAATTTTATTTTGAACCAATAAAGGAAAACGGTATATACACATGACTGGGTGAAAGACAGGGTAACGAAATTTGTCATTTAACTTTACTCAAACTGCATGATGAGTAATAAAATTTAAATTCTTGAAGAATAAAAACATGAATATACAAATATAGACACACAGTAGCTCACCGATCAACAGTGGAGCGCATCAGTCGAATCGCGAAGACATTTTAAAACAGGATATAAAGTAGGCTACATGTTTATTTATATATGAGGTCACCCAGATTTTAACAGATAATTATAAAGGTTTCCAGCTAAAAATATGGTCCAGTTTCTCTCTGTAACGTGACGAACGTGGATACGGTAAACAAGTATTCTCAACATGAAATCACGTAGATCAGCGTTTTACAAAGTGTGGGGGCGCCTCCCTCTTGGGGAAGGGGAAGTGATTGTGGTAGGATCTATAGTAATGCAGTGATGCGTTTTAATGTATTAATGTTAATAACAATTACCACAACACGTGGTAATGGATGTCCGTGTGTCGCATCTCTTCACTTCACTCAGTCTTTTGTCAGTTTACTTCGCACAAATAAATAAAAGTTCGTTTAATCACAAACTTTCTGTGACAGATAAGACTATGAATTATAGAAATATATATCGTGTTTCTTATTGGAGTATACAGTAGATATAGCCTAATGATTAGCGTGCCAAGGGTGTGGATCCGGAAATTCATGGTTCATGCTACGTTGACGAAAAAAAAAGACAACAATACCAAAACTCTCTCCGCCCCCTTTGAGGTTGTGGGTGCGTTACAAAAATGACAGTCAAATTCCACTGTTTGGTTCGTTGTTGTTAAGCACAAAGCTGCACAAGGGGTTATTTCTGCTCTGTACACCACGAGTATAGGAACATAATTGTCAGCACAGCGTTCGGTCAAATAAAAGTCTCTCAAGGGTTGGTAGTCAGTGTGCATTTCTTCTGGTTTATCATTTCACAACTACTGAGGTTGTGTGTTGATATCCCTTCTGGAACTTCACACGAACATTTTAAAATCAATCAAAAAATTAGGATATACTGATACATAGTGACGTAATACCAGGGGACAATAAAGAAAAATGGTTTTGTATTTCGCGCTAGCTGTCTCCAATTTAGTAATGTAGAGTGAGGAAAGGCAGCTAGTCATCACCATCCACCACCAACTATTGGGCTACTCTTTTACCAACGAATAGTGGAACTGATTGTCACATTATTACGCCTCAAAGGCTGACAGGGCGAGCATGTTTGGTGTGACGGAGTTTGAACCCGCGACCCTCAGAGTCGAGTGCCTTATCCATTTGCCCATGCCGGGCCAATAGAAATGGTAAAAGATGCATTATGGCATAACGTACAGAAACAAAATTAACATGAGGGTCCCCTATTTGATACTAGTGAATTAAAATATCAGAGTCTCCACCAGAGGTCACTGCTTATCCACATCATTTGTTTGTTTGCTTAAAGTTAAGCACAAAGCTGCACAATGGAATATCTACTCGCTGTCCACAACGGTTGTTGACACCCTGTTTCTAGCTGTACAAATACATCTACAGGCAAACTACTGTGCCACTGGTCTATCTACAGAACAGAGCTGACTTCTTTAAGTAGCTAAGACCGCTCTAAACCAGTCGTTCTCGTTAGAATCCAAGACGTACTATTTTGTACGCCAAAAACCCAAACATATTTTTAATCAAATGTGGTGAGTGCATAATTAATAAAGACATATATATAAATAAAAACAATACCCTTTAGCGCTAATACTATATACTATTTTGTAGAATATACATTGACGTAAATTAAACCTCACGTCTAGATAAACCGAATTATGTTAGCAGTCTGAATAAACGACTGAAAATAAATCAGTGTGATGGCGCTACGGTCGCCTCGGATGTGATGTATTTGTACATGTTTCACGGTTCCAAATTTTTTCTTAACTTCCCCGTTTTTATAATGACACTAAAACTGAGTTGGTTTGACACGATAGAAACAACACACTATTTTTATAACAGGACTCACTTGAAAACCTACTCGTTTCTGATTCTTACACAAATATTTTAACTCCTGCTGTAAATAAGGAAAACTTAGTTTTTATTCAATAGAGGGACATTCTATAAATGATAACAATCAAACGATTGACTTTCTTGTCATACAGGGTGTTAGGAAAGTCACTGTGCAGTTTTGTAATCATATTTTATTCAGTCTATTTCAAGCCAGCAACTGATAGCGATGTTTAGGAACAAAGTAAGAAGGATCGTTATAATGTTACAGGCCTGTATTCATGCCAACGGAGGGCCTCCAACCGCTAGTACAGCGTTATGTCTTCGGATAACCATTTTCGAAATAATACTGTAGATGTAAAATGAGGTTTGCAGCTTAGAAACTTGAACGTAAATGTTGCTACATTGTAAAATAAATGCTAACTTTGCAAGAATAAAACAGGACGTTTTATTTAGGAAAAGAAAAAAAACATTGAGGAATTTCTAGCAAAAAAAACTAAAGTTATGCACTTATTTCAGGATGTAGTGGCACTAGAGACGACTGATGTTAAAACTCCAGGGGGCGCCAAAAAGGCCTTAGTTCGTCACAGTTCTGGTGAAATACGCAAGAATGAACGATTTTCATCAGTTATGCCAGGCATGTGGTTTAGATGAGCTGATATGTAAAGTTTTATATTCACTTTGGATGAGTATGTGTTAAATATTTCATGACGACAGAAATACAAAGAGTCCTATCACTCTTTGTGACGGCTCTCAGTCATTCTTTAACCTGTGCAGTTTACTTAAACAAACGTGATTTGACCGTGAAAGACGCAACACAAAGTCAATGATTGAAACGGCAAACAAAACGTATTACGTTTTTCAAATAAACGCGAACATGGCTTTTAATTATCCGTGCTTACTTAACAAGGTGTTAAGCATTACAAGTTCTGAATATTGTCTAGTGATTTATATCTGTTTGAATATCGTATGTGAGCCAACTTGTAGTGATTCCACAACCAGATAGAACAAAACAAAATCAAACACGGATAACCATTTAATACTGAGTTGATTAATAACATAAAATTTATGGATTACACTAATTAGGGTATATATTGAAATCTCAGTTTGGTTTTTATTTTATGATTCCAAAAACTTTCTATGTCTACGGATTTACAATGCTAAAATCAGGGGTTCGATTCCCCTCGGTGAGCTGAGCAGATAGCCCTATGTGGCTTTGCTATAAGAAAAAAAACACACAAACACTGAAAACTTTCTCAAATTAATACCAACTGACGTCTCTGAGCCTCAGACGTCTTTTTAACTTACAAATCGGTCCACACATGGCAGTCTTTTAATCTCTGACCAATGAATAAGTACTGTTAAGAGAACTAAGTCTTTTAATCTCTGACCAATGGATAAGTACTGTAAGAGAACTAAGTCTTTTAATCTCTGACCAATGGATAAGTACTGTTAAGAGAACTAAGTCTTTTAATCTCTGACCAATGGATAAGTACTGTTAAGAGAACTAAGTCTTTTAATCTCTGACCAATGGATAAGTACTGTTAAGAGAACTAATTACTTCACTTAATTATCTTCTGTTACTAGATACAAGTTGTAATATAAAATGCGGCCCCGGCATGGCCAGGTGGTTAGGGCGCTTGACTCGCAATATGTGGGGCGCAGGTTTGAATCCCCGTCACATCAAACATGGTTGCCCTTTCAGCCATAGGGGTGTTATAATGTTACGGTCAATCCAGCTGCTCGTTACTCACAGAATTAGCGGTGGATATTAATGACCAGCTGCCTTCTCTCTAGTCTTACACTGTTAAATTAAGGAAGGCTAGCGCAGATAGCTCTCGTGTAGCTTTGCGCGAAATTTAAAAACAAAACAATATAATATGCTCATTAGTAAGAAAACTCAAACACAGAGTATTGTATAACGACAATACAATGAAGTTACAAGTAAAACTAGGGTTATAGTTACAGTGTGATTAAACTGTAAGTTACAAGATCATACAGTAGAAAATATTCTCAGTAGTACTGACATCTGTCTTCTTCTACTGATCTAGGTTTAGGTTGTTTATAATTGATGGGGTTTTTTACCCCCATATATTCTGACAGGTGATGTCAGTAGTACTGACATCTGTCCGCTTTACACTTACTATTGTTTAAAGTGAACTTGTAACCAAGTACCTACCGACATAAGCTCTTTCCCAATAGTACTGACATCTGTCCATCTTCCCCTGAAGTAAACTGTTTCAGTAAACTTATATTCATTAACATAAATTTTCATCATTGGTTTAGATTTGCGCATGATCAGTTGTCGTAAGATGCGTGCTTTCGGAGCATCGCGCCTGAAAGCCGCGTTCACCCGTTTCTACACGGTCTAGTTACCTCAAAACAAATACAACATACCACTAGAAACTACTTTCCTGTTTAACGAATGGTTTATTAATGAATGAAACCGGCCGGTTCATACCCAGGCTTTTCACCTCTTTTTTTATACCACTTTCGACTCGCGCAGCGCCACCTGCGACATATAATAGTATTTTATTGAAAAGAAAAGAAACTTTCTACAGAACTAAACGAACTGCAGAGTATTGGTCATTGAACTTCGGTCTGAGTTTATCAATTCAAAAACTTTAAATTCAAAGTTCGAGTCCAACACCGAACCAAGGACTTGGAAGAAAAGCAAGGTTTATTAATTAACTGAAAAGCGGTGATCAAAACAGAGCGGTTTGTTAAATTCTGAATCACCGACTGTGAGAGGTAGGAGGACTCCTTTCAAACAGTAACACAGTTCACAAATACACACACAATTACTCCAGACATGTATGTTTCATCTAACAGTTTACCTTATAATCACAGTATTCTTAAGTCAGTTTAAAAAATGTGTTTGTTCGGAACAGATTGTAAAACAAACTGTTTACGTCAGCTACGTATCCAGCTTAGTTTAAAACTTCTGTATAAAGTTTGGAGAAAATTTCTCATTTAACTTTGATGAAAAGGTGCAAGTTAAACAGGATTAAAAAAACTTGATAAGAAACGTCATTACGGTTAACACGGGAGAACACTCAGTGGAAATGAAACGTCATTACGGTTAACACATGAAAACACTCAGTGGAAATGAAACGTCATTACGGTTAACACATGAAAACAATCAGTGGAAATGAAACGTCACTACTGTTAACACATGAGAAAACAATCAGTGGAAATGAAACGTCATTACTGTTAACACAGGAGAACACTGAGTGGAAATGAAACGTCATTACTGTTAACACAGGAGAACACTGAGTGGAAATGAAACGTGTTACTGTTAACACAGGAGAACACTGAGTGGAAATGAAACGTCATTACGGTTAACACAGGAGAACACAGTGGAAATGAAACGTCATTACGGTTAACACAGGAGAACACTGAGTGGAAATGAAACGTCATTACTGTTAACGCAGGAGAACACTGAGTGGAAATGAAACGTCATTACTGTTAACGCAGGAGAACACTGAGTGGAAATGAAACGTCATTACTGTTAACGCAGGAGAACACTGAGTGGAAATGAAACGTCATTACTGTTAACGCAGGAGAACACTGAGTGGAAATGAAACGTCATTACTGTTAACGCAGGAGAACACTGAGTGGAAATGAAACGTCATTACTGTTAACAAAGGAGAACACTCAATTGAAAAGACAGAACGTTGCTGTTTCGTTTTCTTCCCAAGCATGGCTAAAGTTATTAGCACCATTAAGATGTTACATTAATTTTTGACCAGGCGTGGTCCACAGATTACTGTGTTCGTGTGGTTAACCACAAAAGTTCCTTGTTCTGCTTCCATTGTTGGAAAAATGCGTTCCGTACTGTGGAGCCAGCCGTATGTGCTCTGTTCAAATAACTGTAGCCAGATATTTAGTTCACAACTACGGATAACACTCGTGTAACTGTTCCAAACGTCACGACTACAAGTACATACATCCAAATAATTTTAAAATATTCGCACAAAGCAAAGAGGCACATGTAATAATTAAAAACATGTACGTTGAAATAATGAATTTATTCACTTTTAATAATGTAATATTACTCAGAGCGTTATGTCTGCGGTCTCACACCACTGAAAACCGGGTTTCAATACACGTGGTGGGCAGACTACAGGTAGCCCATTGTGTAGATTTATGTTTAATTTCAAAACAATCAAGCTAGGGTAATTGAACTCTAGATTTAAAAATTGTAAGTCCAAACATTTATCGCTGTCCCGCCGTAGAATTATATATGGTATGAACAAGCTATAATGAAGCTGTACGTAATTAATTATTTAGACAATAATAACAACAAACTCGTGTTTAACTAACTAGTTAATCATGGTAAACATATGATTTGTCAGCCTATGTCTTATGATCTGTTAGTTTAGTGATTTATCAGAGATATGATTTGCCAATCTGATAACACTATGTGACACAAATTATCTTCCTGGATAGTATGTGTTATTTCTCAATTACTTATGTTGTAAAAGTACAGAAAATGTCCATTATTCACTTCAAACTTTGCTTTTGTGACCTGGATAATGAAATTTGGTAATTAACCTATTTTCTATGTAAAAACGGGCAAATTTGCACATTTTCATTTACATAAAGTCTGAATAAAACAACATATGAATCAAGATTTACATGTATTTATACTAAAGTTATACAAAAATGTTTAGAAGCGAGTAGTTTTTCGAGATTTGCGACTGTAATGTAAATCACTTTCACGTATCATCCTCCAAATATAGTCTCCCATCATGTTTTCGTTATACGCTCCTTGGTGGAAGCGCTCGCCTTGCTCCTCTGAGTACGCTCCCACGTTCTCCTTGAATTTATCAAGATGAGAGTCAAGGATATGGACTTTCAGGGACATCCTGCAGTCCATTTTGCCGTAGTTCTTCACCAGAGCCTCAATCAGTTTCGCGTAATTTTCGGCCTTGTGATTGCCCAAGAAGCCCCAAACCACTGCGACAAAGCTGCCCCAAGCTTTTTTTCCCTTCCTACTGAGCTTCTTGGGCAATTCTGTGCTCTCCAGGATCTTCTTTATTTGTAGTCCAACGAAGACACCAGCGTTGACCTCGAAGGTATTTGAAGGCTGTAGACTCCTTATAAGAGGTGTGACAAATTGTCTCATAAGACTCAATTTTATGTGCAATGGTGGGAACAACACCTTCTGGAGGTCCACTAGTGGCTCACACTTGTCATGGTGCCTCCACACAGAGAACACGACCCGTTATGGCCAGTGCTTCTTGTTGTAGTGCACTGTGATGTCCTTTCTGTCCCAAAAGCAAAGATAACAGGGAAACTTGGTAAAGCCTCCTTGGAGACCCATCAGGAATGTGACCATTTTGAAATCTCTGATAACCTCCCAGCCATATTCATCATACATCAAGACTTCTAGCAAGGTCTTGACGCTGTTGTATTCGTCTTTGAGGTGCACCGAATGAGCCAGAAAAAGAGATGGATACTTATTCTAGAAAATTCTCTATCAGTTACTCAGCACTGAATCTACCTGGAATGTCCTGGAAAATAGGTAAATTTCAAAATTTCATTACCCAGGTCACAAAAGCAAAGTTTGAAGAGATAATTAAGTCTTTTCCATTTACATTAGGCTTAAGTGTTATTGGGAAATAACACTTTCTGTCCAGGAACAAAAACAAGTAAACATTTTGTTACATAGTGTAATCTACGAGTCTTAAGATATGTCAGTTTAGTGATCTATCAGACATACGATTTGCCAGTCTGATAATCTACGAGTCTTAAGATATGTCAGTTCAGTGATCTATCAGACATACGATTTGCCAGTCTGATAATTTACGAGTCTTAAGATATGTCAGTTCAGTGATCTATCAGACATACGATTTGTCAGTCTGATAATCTACGAGTCTTAAGATATGTCAGTTCAGTGATCTATCAGACATACGATTTGTCAGTCTGATAATCTACGACTCTTAAGATATGTCAGTTCAGTGATCTATCAGACATACGATTTGTCAGTCTGATAATCTACGACTCTTAAGATATGTCAGTTCAGTGATCTATCAGACATACGATTTGCCAGTCTGATAATCTACGACTCTTAAGATATGTCAGTTCAGTGATCTATCAGACATACGATTTGCCAGTCTGATAATCTACGACTCTTAAGATATGTCAGTTCAGTGATCTATCAGACATACGATTTGCCAGTCTGATAATCTAGGACTCTTAAGATATGTCAGTTCAGTGATCTATCAGACATACGATTTGCCAGTCTGATAATCTAGGACTCTTAAGATATGTCAGTTCAGTGATCTATCAGACATACGATTTGCCAGTCTGATAATCTACGACTCTTAAGATATGTCAGTTCAGTGATCTATCAGACATACGATTTGCCAGTCTGATAATCTACGACTCTTAAGATATGTCAGTTCAGTGATCTATCAGACATGCGATTTGCCAGTCTGATAATCTACGAGTCTTAAGATATGTCAGTTCAGTGATCTATCAGACATACGATTTGCCAGTCTGATAATCTACGAGTCTTAAGATATGTCAGTTCAGTGATCTATCAGACATACGATTTGCCAGTCTGATAATCTACGAGTCTTAAGATATGTCAGTTCAGTGATCTATCAGACATACGATTTGCCAGTCTGATAATCTACGAGTCTTAAGATATGTCAGTTCAGTGATCTATCAGACATACGATTTGCCAGTCTGATAATCTACGAGTCTTAAGATATGTCAGTTCAGTGATCTATCAGACATACGATTTGCCAGTCTGATAATCTACGAGTCTTAAGATATGTCAGTTCAGTGATCTATCAGACATACAATTTGCCAGTCTGATAATCTACGAGTCTTAAGATATGTCAGTTCAGTGATCTATCAGACATACGATTTGCCAGTCTGATAATCTAGGACTCTTAAGATATGTCAGTTCAGTGATCTATCAGACATACGATTTGCCAGTCTGATAATCTACGACTCTTAAGATATGTCAGTTCAGTGATCTATCAGACATACGATTTGCCAGTCTGATAATCTACGACTCTTAAGATATGTCAGTTCAGTGATCTATCAGACATGCGATTTGCCAGTCTGATAATCTACGACTCTTAAGATATGTCAGTTCAGTGATCTATCAGACATGCGATTTGCCAGTCTGATAATCTACGAGTCTTAAGATATGTCAGTTCAGTGATCTATCAGACATACGATTTGCCAGTCTGATAATCTACGAGTCTTAAGATATGTCAGTTCAGTGATCTATCAGACATACGATTTGCCAGTCTGATAATCTACGAGTCTTAAGATATGTCAGTTCAGTGATCTATCAGACATACGATTTGCCAGTCTGATAATCTACGAGTCTTAAGATATGTCAGTTCAGTGATCTATCAGACATACGATTTGCCAGTCTGATAATCTACGAGTCTTAAGATATGTCAGTTCAGTGATCTATCAGACATACAATTTGCCAGTCTGATAATCTACGAGTCTTAAGATATGTCAGTTCAGTGATCTATCAGACATACGATTTGCCAGTCTGATAATCTGTCAGATTCAGTCGAGTACCAATAAAAAAATGCATTTAATTATTTTCATTTAAAATATGCCTGTCGAAACTAGGTTTCTTTGATATAGCTTAGAAATGTTTATATCTACAAAGATCAGCTTATGAGAAACATACGAGATAGAAGGTACAGTTGTTTGGTTTGTACCAAATATTAACTGTACCTAACGACCTTGGGCTTACACTGTCCAAGTAAAAAAATACTGTTATCTACACACGTACGTTAGTTAGCAAGTACGTTAATGACCATGAAAATAACACAAAGACAGTTACTGGAACACAGACAAAGGACCTCTTTGATCCCTGGGGGAGGGGTAAAATAAGAGATTTAATTGGACTTTGCGGTGTTTGAATTATTAGGCCCGCCCTCTAGGAAAAGAACAAAAGCAATTTAGCGGTTTTCCAGTCGATACTAAACATTTCAACCAGCGAATGAGACTAAGCCAGAGAAGGAAAGTTGAATGAAACTATGAGTTCTTCACCCACGTGCAGAGCGCATGCAAAGAAGCACGCGATCATAAAAGAAAGATAAAGTACATTTTCAGACCACACAAGACGTAAATTGACGTCTGGGACGCTTAGTAAGTCGTTAGTAAGGATAAAAATCTGCCATTGTTCACTTCATTTAAGAGCAACGATGAACCGCGCATGTGTCAAGATGGTCAATTTAACCTTACTAACTGACCAACCAATAACAAACAAATATGACAAGGGATCATAACCACATTCTTTTTAAATAAATGTATGCTATATAGCAATCTGTTTTAAGATATAAAAGTGACCAAAGGCAGATTCCGAAAAGCCTAAACAAGTTTAGTTCGATATATTATAATGTGACTTTACGGCTTCAAAACGTCGTTACAGTTCATGTCGCCACGTTCGCCTAACGATCGTGCATCTTAATATTCCTATTGTGTAGCTTCTATTGTGAAAAAAAGAATCCGTTATACGGCTACAAGCACACCGTAAAGGTTGGGTTGCCGCGGATATTTCCTCGGTGCTTACTGTCCACCAGAGGGCTCATGAGAGACATAAAATGCGTACGGAATGCATGAAATGAGTACAAGACGTTTAGGCTAACATTAACTGCGGCTTCAATCATTTATGCACTTAAGCGGCATTATTCCAAAAACAATTCATTCCCGCAGAACATGACGCCATAAGGCTGTCATGTGTAAAGCTCACTCCTGCCCAGGAACGCTTTCCATAAGCCATCTAGTGTATAAAGACAGCGGTTACCCTGTTCCTGTTTCAACAATTTGATCACACAGAATTCCATAGGCATTGCGTCCGTCGACTTGACCAGCATGCCTTTGTATGAAATAGCGTAAGTACATTCTCAACGACTTGAAATATGTGATAATTATACACATGTGCTGTTGAAGCGGTTTATTACACGTAATATGTGCCTCTTTTCCCACTGAAGCTCTTATTAATGATGTTTTGTACTGTTGTCTGTAGTATAAGATGTAGCACTATGATAACAACGGCTGGTGAAGTTACGACTTGTTGCAGACCTATTTCTGAATGGTCCTGATTCCCATGCTGATCCACATTTTGTTTCCAATGTCGTTAAGTACAACTGATATTTCCATTTTGGAAATTCTACATTCCCGATCTGAAGATAACTTGATTATTTGGGCGTATGAACATTTTGCGTCGAAAAGGGCTGATATGTACACTAATCAAAAGTAATTAATTTTCGGTGCCGTCGCACTACGTACGAAGTGCTATATAATACTAAAATGTAGTTCTTATACATTCCGTTCTACCACGACATTATATCGGCCGTAGTTTTTACATGTTTTGTTATTTTAATATTCTCAACGGTTTTAACATTGCCCACCCAACCTTGTCTCGATATCATAATTGTGTAATTTCTTTTTAGCTATTCGCAAATAAGTAAAACCGATATACAACATGGCCGACTTAAACGACACTGATTAGCATGTTTCCAGTAAGTTTCCAGTCTGCGTTTTACTACCTCTTACATTTGTATGTACGGCAACAAGAAAAGGAAAATAAAATAAGTTCTTCCTGCAGGTGGCACTAAGAGTTAAGCCTAGTAGTGTCACTGTTCTTAATTAATTGTTGAGAGAAGTTGAAATTGTCCTTGCATCATATAATAATAATAAACACAAGTAAGACCAGGCTTTCTTCGTGCAGCTTACACGTACGTGGAACTGGCAAATCACCGAGGAATGTTTAATAATCAGGATATCCTGACGTTACTTTAACTTAATAATAAACCACAGAAAAAGAAAGTAATTAACGTTGGAGTTAGTCCTAGCAATAATATGTCTGCCGATGAAGTCACCGTCTGCGTCGGAGTTAGTCCTAGCAATAATATGTCTGCCGATGAAGTCACCGTCTGCGTCGGAGTTAGTCCTAGCAATAATATGTCTGCCGATGAAGTCACCGTCTGCGTTGGAGTTAGTCCTAGCAATAATATGTCTGCCGATGAAGTCACCGTCTACGTAACAACGAAACACTGTTTGCTTTTAAATGATGCTAAAGACCTTCAGTGGGAAAGGTAAACTTCCAGAAACGGTGTAGGCCTTTCTGTAACGACCTGAGTCACAGAAAACCTGTAGTTGTAAACATAAACATTTGTCGTCTAACACAAGACTTGTTGAGCTCTTATCACAATGTCTTTTGTAAAAAGAAAATGATACAGTTTATAAGCTGGCAAGTTTATTTACGCTCAGTTACGAATGCGAGAAAATATGTTTTATTTTTCTTCTAGAAGAAACAAGACATACTTTCTTTCATTTATATTAAACATAAAATATATGCGACATTATACGTCCTTTCAGAGAAGGGATCTAACTTACAGTAACAAACAAATATAGAATAGAAACACGGAGATCCTGACAAGTAGGAAAACAATAGTACATCTAGTTCAGAACATTATCAGGGGTACAAGTTACATAAAGCTGCTAAGGTATTCAATATCTGGATTTATTAGGTGGGGGCTAAGTTAGGGTAAAATATTTGGGGGGGGGCTTGTGTTAGAAAAGCTCAGGAACCCCCTGCTCTAACTGATGTTAAAATCAGCTACATTTAAAGACTCAAAAAAAGATGATCCAGTCTTATTCGTTTTTGTCATAAGGGATTTTTAAAGACGGGTGGAGAAGTGAAGTTCATTGAATGACAAAAGTGTTAGCTAAGATAACAACTGCCATTATTACAAATACTTAACAAAAAATAAACGAAAATACACATGAAACCATCACAGAAAAGACAATCCTACTTTTAGAAGAGTTTATTAAATATTTGTTTTGATGAAGTTTTATTTATCACTAAAAAACAACAACATAAATCTAGCAACAGGGAAACGTAAGCCTATCAATAGGTAAACATGAACCTAGCAACAAGTAAATCTGAGCCTAGTGACAGTTTATAATGAACCTAGCAACAGGTAATATTGAAACCAGTAACAGTCGAGTTGAATCAGACAATAGGTTATGATCCCTGCTATGTTTCACTTTGGCAAAGACAGAATTTTCGAATGCGTTATCACGAACAGTTCGATGATAAACATTAGACTGTGCAAAACTGCTAATAAAACGCGGGAATTTGACTCGATAAAGGAAAGCATGTAAACCTTACATTATGTACGTGTTTCACTGTTTGTTCTGTGAAGTAAAATAAAATCGAAGTAAGCAAATTATAAAGAAATTTTAAGGAGCGTTTTGCTAGACTGGTCTGTCACAGTTGGGGCTCCATTGTAGCGTATATGTTGTAAAAGGAAAGACTTAATCCAACTCAAACCCTTGATGTTATTAAGGTCAATCAGTCCTTCCTTCAGTACCGTACTAGATAAATGTTATAAGAGAACATTTCTCAGAGGACGACATCTTTAGAAACACAAGTAAACCTGTCTAACCCGTTGAAGACTCTCCTTAATCTTGCACGTGGAAACGTCACGAGGAAAGGTTGAGACCTGACTCCAAGTATATAGTATAAATCCGCCAGTACATTGATGCTAGGAAAACATCCCACGGCACATCCCCTTTGCCCCAAGGTTATGGGGAAATAACAGTGATGTGGGACAACATGGATCCAGAAACTTGAGGTCACGGTACACGAGGGTCAGAGATGAACGAAGGTTATAATCAGCCTAGAAAGTGAGAAAATGTACCATAGCAAAATCCCATTGTCTCTTTCATAATTTTAAGCCTAGTTTTGTTTTAAATCTGTACAATGTGCAGACTGGTAAGATGTACTGAACTTTAGTTTCAAAGAGGCAAACTCTATTTTCGATGTTTATCGAAGGTGAAATGAAAAAGGAAGTTGAAAAATGGAGTATGGGATTTTGTTTACCCTTTACTCGAGAATGAGAAAAGGCGAAATTAATGAACTTTGTTAGAAAGTATAGTAAAATAATGGTCATTGATAGCTAGATAAAATGGAGAATTAATATCCTCAATTTAAGTTGGAGTGGTCATCGATAGCTGGGTGCGATGGAGGATGAAAACCTTGAATTTAAGTTGGAGTGGTCATCGATAGCTGGGTGCGATGGAGGATGAAAACCCTCAATTTAAGTTGTGGCTGTCATTGATAGCTAGGTAAGATGGTTCAATTCAAGTTTGGATAAACGAGAAGTCAAAGAACTTCCATTCAATAAAGGTTTATAAGTAACTGAAAAATTTTCAAAGTGAAAGAAGGTTCATCTCAGGAGAGATGAAATAAGAGTTGTAAAATGTCTGATGAAAGAGATGTACCAATAGATGGTTGTTTAAGATAGCTATTAGTGGTTCAGATTATACTTTTGGATAATTTAAAGCGTAAAACAGCCTATTTTAGAAACATTTTCTTCAGTTATTTGATAGCTATTCAGATAGCTCAAACTACACATTTTAATTTCCAAAATAAATAAATAACATAAAACACAGAATAACAATTACAACAATGGCAATTCTGTACAGAATGAAGTTGTAAAAAGTCCAAATAAAGAAGAGGGGAAAATATTAAGAAAAGAAACATTCATCTGGTAAAAGGTTACTAAACTACTCAAAGAAAGAATAAACTGAATAAGGGTGTTATTGAAAACGTTAAAAATAGAAACTGAGGATTGTTGGTGTTTATCCTGGAAGGGACAGAACAGATGCTAGGACTAATTTCAAGTGTTGCAATAAGCGGTTACAGAAACTAGTGAGGTAAAAATTCTGAAGGTCTTTCGCGATAATTTCTAATGTTTATCGCTTATCAAACTGGTTAAGGTACAAGAAACGTAAAACCTGAAACAGTAAAACCACTACAGGTATTATGCATTAATTCTGACTATTTAACAATAGGTGGCTCAGTTTATGTTTTTTAATAGTTGTTGTTAATGGAAAGTAAAGTGGTTTCTGTAAACAGCTGTGTATAGCCAGTAATAACCACAAAATCTACACATCTGTATTGAAAGTTGATAATACTAAATGATACATAATGAACGCTTTAAACAAAGTAAGGCTGCTTGCAGATTCTAAAACTCCATTAAATATATAGCCTCAACTGGGAAAACGACCGTTTGGCTTCTTACCATGAGACGTTCATGAATTAACAACGTCTCATCATGTTCAAGAAAGCAAGTCAACGTTTTGAATATCAATTGAATCAATTTCTATGTTAACTTTCTTTTCGTGACTTTAATTCACAAACATGAGATGCAAAGCGGATTTAAAGCGTGGTGGCGCCACTGATTCGTGCTCTTGTAGTTCACATATTAAGATGGCCAACTCCTTAATGTGACGAGAGCATCGTACGTGCGCACACAGCACCCCTAGCTTACGGTTGAGACCAAACAAAATCCATTTCAATGCTAGGTACCTCAGATTAACCCGTGACACACAATAAAGGCAGACCACTTCCACTTTTAGCAGCAGGAGAGAGAGACAGGGCCGTCACAAGCCTACTTGTTTTGTGTCTCACTCTATTACAAATAAAAGCCTGGAAAGAGAAACTAGTAATTACTAGGGAGGTGCTGAACTTTAAATAAAAGCTGTATTTTGTCTCAATAACAGTTTATTCAGGTCACAAAAGGCCATTTGTAAATCAACGAGCACTGTGCTTCTTTCAAACAATGTCCATAGTAACTAAAAAAGTATAAACCTATACAATATTTTCTGTATTATTTGGAATTGTATAAGGGCTATATTGAACACCAAGAAACAAATTATACTCTCATGATACTTTACTTACTGACCATTTTTTTTTCTCTTCGATGTATCTCACTACATACTCACAGTCACTAACCAAAGCAATTAATAACTCAATACTTTGCTTTTAGATCGCAACATTTGATTGGTACGTTCATAATCAACTCAATATCGGTCGGAAACTCTTGTAAAAATCACGATCGTTGTCCTGATCTTGAAATACATGTTAACATTAATACAAATTAAGTTTAACGCTGAAACAGCGTCGATTAGGGCCTGGCATGGCCTAGCGCGTTAAGGCGTGCGCTTCGTAGTCTGAGGGTCGCGGGTTTGCGCCCGAGTCGCGCCAAACATGCTCGCCCTCCCAGCCGTGGGGGTGTATAATGTGACGGTCAATCCCACTATTCGTTGGTAAAAGAGTAGCCCAAGAGTTGGCGGTGGGTGGTGATGACTAGCTGCCTTCCCTCTAGTCTTACACTGCTAAATTAGGGACGGCTAGCACAGATAGCCCTCGAGTAGCTTTGTGCGAAATTCCAAAACAAACAAACAGCGTCGATTATGGTCAGTTTGGTGACCTTGAATACAGCTATGCTGATACCAAAAATTCCTACTGTTACAAGCTCCTACGAGGAATGACGTAATCAGTATTACGGACCACACATACTGAAAGTTTATATCTAGTGAACGTAAACATTAGATTCTAAGACCGTCCTCTGGCGTATGAAAAGACATAAATAAATGTCAGTTTGAGCTGTGGCAGGAAAATAAAAAAAATGTGTGAATAGTATTGACATGGTTCCAAGTTTCTTCGTCCATCTGTTAACTTAGAAACGTGGCTAGTGGCTTGTAAACCATTTGTAACCTTCTGTTAACGGTACCAGGAGATATGTCCAATCTTATTGAATTTTTTTTTATAGTTTGTATATTTTTAGGTGAAAGTTTTTCTCCTTTCGTAACCATGACCTCATAGTCAGTATAATGGCGTTTCTCCAGATTAGTCTGGATTTTGCTGTGTCTTAAACGAGCCTTTTTTTTTTTTTTCCTGCTGATGAAAACATTCAAGATTTCCTTCGTCGAGATATAGGATGTTTTGGCTCTACATTTCACATGTGCAATAAATATTAAACTTATGGTGTCACATGTGACATAATGAATTACAAAAGAGTGATTAATCCTCTGTATTTACTTGGAAATAATTCCAGTAATTTTGATTAATTTAAAGTACTTCCAGACCATGAGTCTCAAATCGTATAATTAACTGATCTTTACCTCTGGTAATCAAGGGAAAGAAATACTCAAACAACTTTTGACAGAGGGTAGCCACTGAGTGTGGCACAGAACCTCGTAAATATTAAAACTGTAAGAAACAAAGAACAATAAAAACAATGTACAAGTCCTTGACATAAACAATGTACAATACTGACAGTGACATTAAGTATAAATCCTTACTGGAAATTGTAATGCCATTCATTGTATAGCTAAGCATTTCTCTCATATTTCTTCACATCTATTTGACACTCCTGTCAGATGTGGTGATGCAAACAATATAACTTGTTATCTTAAAAACGGTCTTTTTTGTTACTGATTCTGAAGGGATAGCCAAAAATGTTATAAAAGCTATCTATCTATTGATTCAGTAAGGAATCGAAGCACAATAAGCTAAGCCTAAGAGTCACAAGCTAAAATATAATGTCACTTTATTTACTCAACGAGTAACGTCACTTATTGAATTAATGACTAGTACTGTACTACAGTCAATTAAAGACGTTTGTTCACTTGTAATTCATCTGTATTGCAAAAACAAATGCTTTCAAATCAGCCACATGTAGTACACCTCAATTTGAAATCACGTATCTGCGCAATTTCGTTTAACCTTAAAAGAACTCCAACGTACTGAAAAGTATTTAGTGGTAACTGAACCAAAAAAGCAACTTAAAACTTCTGTAATGATTTATCGGAATGATGATTGGGAAGCATGCTCAGTGTATCTAACCCGACCAGTTCGGCGGACGGGTTGGAATGTATGCAACCAACCGATTACCCTGTAATGTGTTTGGCCTTCATACGTAGACTGTCTTCTTTATACCTCGAGGATATATTATAAAAGTACCAGGGGTATGTGTACTCTAGTATATTTGTCTGCACATCCAACCTTTCTATGCAGTTTAATCACTTAGTTCGATCACCAAAGTGATCAGTTTTGGTAATTAGTTCTGCTCTGTAATCGGCATTTATAAAAGTTTTCACACGTGAAATGGAAGATAGAATTTTGTTCAGTAAAAATAACAGTAAAAACACGAAAAAAAATGCAACAATACATCTGTCGCCTTCACTTGATAATAAGTACAACAATACATCTGTCGCCTTCACTTGATAATAAGTACAACAATACTTCTGTCGCCTTCACTTGATAATAAGTACAACAATACTTCTGTCGCCTTCACTTGATAATAAGTACAACAATACTTCTGTCGCCTTCACTTGATAATAAGTACAACAATACTTCTGTCGCCTTCACTTGATAATAAGTACAACAATACTTCTGTCGCCTTCACTTGATAATAAGTACAACAATACTTCTGTCGCCTTCACTTGATAATAAGTACAACAATACTTCTGTCGCCTTCACTTGATAATAAGTACAACAATACTTCTGTCGCCTTCACTTGATAATAAGTACAACAATACATCTGTCGCTTTCCCTTGATAATAAGTACAACAATACATCTGTCGCTTTCCCTTGATAATAAGTACAACAATACATCTGTCGCTTTCCCTTGATAATAAGTACAACAATACATCTGTCGCTTTCCCTTGATAATAAGTACAACAATACATCTGTCGCTTTCCCTTGATAATAAGTACAACAATACATCTGTCGCTTTCCTTGATAATAAGTACAACAATACATCTGTCGCCTTCCCTTGATAATAAGTACAACAATACATCTGTCGCCTTCACTTGATAATAAGTACAACAATACATCTGTCGCCTTCACTTGATAATAAGTACAACAACAATACATCTGTCGCCTTCACTTGATAATAAGTACAACAATACATCTGTCGCCTTCACTTGATAATAAGTACAACAATACATCTGTCGCCTTCACTTGATAATAAGTACAACAATACATCTGTCGCCTTCACTTGATAATAAGTACAACAATACTTCTGTCGCCTTCACTTGATAATAAGTACAACAATACTTCTGTCGCCTTCACTTGATAATAAGTACAACAATACATCTGTCGCTTTCCCTTGATAATAAGTACAACAATACATCTGTCGCTTTCCCTTGATAATAAGTACAACAATACATCTGTCGCTTTCCCTTGATAATAAGTACAACAATACATCTGTCGCTTTCCCTTGATAATAAGTACAACAATACATCTGTCGCTTTCCTTGATAATAAGTACAACAATACATCTGTCGCTTTCCTTGATAATAAGTACAACAATACATCTGTCGCTTTCCCTTGATAATAAGTACAACAATACACCTGTCGCCTTCACTTGATAATAAGTACAACAATACATCTGTCGCCTTCACTTGATAATAAGTACAACAATACATCTGTCGCCTTCACTTGATAATAAGTACAACAATACATCTGTCGCCTTCACTTGATAATAAGTACAACAATACATCTGTCGCCTTCACTTGATAATAAGTACAACAATACATCTGTCGCCTTCACTTGATAATAAGTACAACAATACTTCTGTCGCCTTCACTTGATAACAAGTACAACAATACTTCTGTCGCCTTCACTTGATAACAAGTACAACAATACTTCTGTCGCCTTCACTTGATAACAAGTACAACAATACTTCTGTCGCCTTCACTTGATAATAAGTACAACAATACATCTGTCGCCTTCGCTTGATAACAAGTACAACAATACTTCTGTCGCCTTCACTTGATAACAAGTACAACAATACTTCTGTCGCCTTCACTTGAGAATAAGTACAACAATACTTCTGTCGCTTTCACTTGATAATAAGTACAACAATACTTCTGTAGCTTTTATTAAAAAATCCAGTTTAACAGTACATGAGGCATGGCATGGCATAATACGAGGTTTGCTCGACTCGTAATCTGCGAGTCATGGGTTCGAATACCATTACGGGATACAATCGCCCTTGTAACGGTGGGAGCATTATAATATGACAATCACTCCCACAATTTGTAAGCGTAGCCCAAGAGTTGTCGGTAAGTGATGCCGACTAGCTGTCTATTACGTTTAAACTACGGACGACGAGCCATATATCCCTCTAACTGTTTTACGTAAAACTAAACAAAAAAAGATACATTATATTATCAGTATAAATGCTCTCGTAAAGAAATGCATTTCTTTGTTGCTATTAATATACTTTGCCTAACAATAATTTTGAATTTATAAGCAACACATCATGAATTGCTTACTACTGTTGTTTGAGCCAACAAGTAACAAAACCCACAACATCATCAGTTGAGTAGTGCAGTTTGAACCAATGTCACACAACAAGTAACAAAACCCACAACATCATCAGTTGAGTAGTGCAGTTTGAACCAATGTCACACAACAAGTAACAAAACCCACAACATCATCAGTTGAGTAATGCAGTTTGAACCAATGTCACACAACAAGTAACAAAACCCACAACATCATCAATTGAGTAGTGCAGTTTGAACCAATGTCACACAACAAGTAACAAAACCCACAACATCATCAGTTGAGTAGTGCAGTTTGAACCAATGTCACACAACAAGTAACAAAACCCACAACATCATCAGTTGAGTAGTGCAGTTTGAACCAATGCCACACAACAAGTAACAAAACCCACAACATCATCAGTTGAGTAGTGCAGTTTGAACCAATGCCACACAACAAGTAACAAAACCCACAACATCATCAGTTGAGTAGTGCAGTTTGAACCAATGTCACACAACAAGTAACAAAACCCACAACATCATCAGTTGAGTAGTGCAGTTTGAACCAATGCCACACAACAAGTAACAAAACCCACAACATCATCAGTTGAGTAGTGCAGTTTGAACCAATGCCACACAACAAGTAACAAAACCCACAACATCATCAGTTGAGTAGTGCAGTTTGAACCAATGCCACACAACAAGTAACAAAACCCACAACATCATCAGTTGAGTAGTGCAGTTTGAACCAATGCCACACAACAAGTAACAAAACCCACAACATCATCAGTTGAGTAGTGCAGTTTGAACCAATGCCACACAACAAGTAACAAAACCCACAACATCATCAGTTGAGTAGTGCAGTTTGAACCAATGCCGCACAACAAGTAACAAAACCCACAACATCATCAGTTGAGTAGTGCAGTTTGAACCAATGCCGCACAACAAGTAACAAAACCCACAACATCATCAGTTGAGTAGTGCAGTTTGAACCAATGCCGCACAACAAGTAACAAAACCCACAACATCATCAGTTGAGTAGTGCAGTTTGAACCAATGCCGCACAACAAGTAACAAAACCCACAACATCATCAGTTGAGTAGTGCAGTTTGAACCAATGCCGCACAACAAGTAACAAAACCCACAACATCATCAGTTGAGTAGTGCAGTTTGAACCAATGCCGCACAACAAGTAACAAAACCCACAACATCATCAGTTGAGTAGTGCAGTTTGAACCAATGCCGCACAACAAGTAACAAAACCCACAACATCATCAGTTGAGTAGTGCAGTTTGAACCAATGCCGCACAACAAGTAACAAAACCCACAACATCATCAGTTGAGTAGTGCAGTTTGAACCAATGCCGCACAACAAGTAACAAAACCCACAACATCATCAGTTGAGTAGTGCAGTTTGAACCAATGCCGCACAACAAGTAACAAAACCCACAACATCATCAGTTGAGTAGTGCAGTTTGAACCAATGCCACACAACAAGTAACAAAACCCACAACATCATCAGTTGAGTAGTGCAGTTTGAACCAATGCCACACAACAAGTAACAAAACCCACAACATCATCAGTTGAGTAGTGCAGTTTGAACCAATGCCACACAACAAGTAACAAAACCCACAACATCATCAGTTGAGTAGTGCAGTTTGAACCAATGCCACACAACAAGTAACAAAACCCACAACATCATCAGTTGAGTGGTGCAGTTTGAACCAATGCCACACAACAAGTAACAAAACCCACAACATCATCAGTTGAGTGGTGCAGTTTGAACCAATGCCACACAACAAGTAACAAAACCCACAACATCATCAGTTGAGTGGTGCAGTTTGAACCAATGCCACACAACAAGTAACAAAACCCACAACATCATCAGTTGAGTGGTGCAGTTTGAACCAATGCCACACAACAAGTAACAAAACCCACAACATCATCAGTTGAGTGGTGCAGTTTGAACCAATGCCACACAACAAGTAACAAAACCCACAACATCATCAGTTGAGTGGTGCAGTTTGAACCAATGCCACACAACAAGTAACAAAACCCACAACATCATCAGTTGAGTGGTGCAGTTTGAACCAATGCCACACAACAAGTAACAAAACCCACAACATCATCAGTTGAGTGGTGCAGTTTGAACCAATGCCACACAACAAGTAACAAAACCCACAACATCATCAGTTGAGTGGTGCAGTTTGAACCAATGCCACACAACAAGTAACAAAACCCACAACATCATCAGTTGAGTGGTGCAGTTTGAACCAATGCCACACAACAAGTAACAAAACCCACAACATCATCAGTTGAGTGGTGCAGTTTGAACCAATGCCACACAACAAGTAACAAAACCCACAACATCATCAGTTGAGTGGTGCAGTTTGAACCAATGCCACACAACAAGTAACAAAACCCACAACATCATCAGTTGAGTGGTGCAGTTTGAACCAATGCCACACAACAAGTAACAAAACCCACAACATCATCAGTTGAGTGGTGCAGTTTGAACCAATGCCACACAACAAGTAACAAAACCCACAACATCATCAGTTGAGTGGTGCAGTTTGAACCAATGCCACACAACAAGTAACAAAACCCACAACATCATCAGTTGAGTGGTGCAGTTTGAACCAATGCCACACAACAAGTAACAAAACCCACAACATCATCAGTTGAGTAGTGCAGTTTGAACCAATGCCACACAACAAGTAACAAAACCCACAACATCATCAGTTGAGTAGTGCAGTTTGAACCAATGCTACACAACAAGTAACAAAACCCACAACATCATCAGTTGAGTAGTGCAGTTTGAACCAATGCCACACAACAGGTAATAAAACCCACAACATCATAAGTTGAGTAGTGCAGTTTGAACCAATGCCACACAACAGGTAATAAAACCCACAACATCATAAGTTGAGTATAGTTCAAATGAATTCTGTTTTCCATGTCAAAACAACACACAAAAACTGGATGAATTACTAATTATAAAGTTGTTATTATATAGTATTAAATATCGGTTAACACGGTACATCTGACTATAATGAAGTTATTAACGTTTAGAATACTCAGGCACCACGATATTTACCCTAAAATTAAACCTACAGCAATTTCTCATTCTGTCAGCTCGTTGTTTACTTATCTGCAGGTCTATACATTTTGCGATCACAGCACTCCAAGTGAACAGGCCTGCAAAACACTTGTTAAATAATCTGATATTTAAGTTTAACAAAAAGAAGTCAAGATGTCTTTTCTTATGACCTCGGTAAAAACGATGTCTCTCCTGTAAATAGACTGTTTGTTTGTTTTGAATTTCGCGCAAAGCTACTCGAGGGCTATCTGTGCTAGCTGTCCCTAATTTAGCAGTGTAAGACTAGAGGGAAGGCAGCTAGTCATCACCACCCACCGCCAACTCTTGGGCTACTCTTTTACCAACGAATAGTGGGATTAACCGTCACGTTATAACGCTCCCACGGCTGGGAGGGCGAGCATGTTTGGGGCGACCGGGATTCGAACCCGCCACCCTCGGATTACGAGTTGAACGCCTTAGCACGCTTGGCCATGCCGGGCCTTTCTTTAAATAAAACTAGTAGTTTCATCCGAACAACACGTTATGTAAAACAAATTACACTATCACAAGCAAACGATGTATAAAACTGCCCCTAAGAAGGGTCAAACACTTGAAATCAGTTGAAAAGCAAAGCTATCACGTAGGGATGATACAAAGGCCATCCTCACCATCCTGTGTATGTCGTTCTTGGAGGACTGACATCAGCCATCCCTACATTTACGTTTTAATTATTTTCTTTACTTGTTTTTAATGCAATTTTTTCAACGAAAATATAGGAAGAAAATTCTTTGAGATTCCAACTGGTAAATAATTCCTGTTTCACTTTATACTTAAGTTTTTTAAAGGAACAGAAGCCTGTGTTATGAAGCTGTCATTAACCCTTGATGTTACACTAGAATTATAATACATTTTCTTTTAAATTACTACCAGTTAACAATAGTTGATAAAAGCACATTGTTCGTTTAAAACTATGTTATCTCAATGAAACTGGTTGACACCATTGTTTTCGTTTTTGAATTATCACGTAATATAAAAGAAGCATACGAGAGAAAAACAAGAAATTCAAACATTTTCCTATGATGTTTACAGACATTACCAGAACTTGTGGGTCAGTCATTACATAGATGTTATGAAAGGAAACACTACTGTAAAGTTGTGATGATCTACTGAGTAGGTATTTAAAATACCATTTAGATGAACAATATGAACCATTACTATCCTCTGCCTGATAACCTGTATAGACGAAGTTATTGTGCACTAGACGGTTAATACATACATATCAAAGTATAATTCACTTGAACTCTGCGAGACAACAAATGTTATTTATCAGAAGTTGTCTTCATTAAGTAAAACGTACACCAATATGGAATGTTCTCTTCCGTAGACATGCTCCAGATTGATAAAAATGTATTCTATCAGTATACATAGTCACGTGTCACGAGATTACACAAAAGAGTGCTATTTATTTTCACACCAAAACACGTATTACACAGAGAATGATATAGGTTATAATGTTCCCATAAGTAATCATAGAACACATACAAAAACCAAACTTCTAACGTCTCTATGAATTACAACAGAATACTGGGTACAATTTGTAACATTCTGACTAGAAGCAGAGTTGAAAGGGTTACACTGAGTACCCAGTACCCTATGAATGTTCTGAACGGTCACCCAGTAGGACGTCCAGTGTCCGAACATCAGTTCTGACATCATTACGTTTCAACCACAAGTCAACAAACGCACATCTGTTACTCAAACTAAAGATTAGTGAATGTCTATGGGTTAGTCTTCACGTAATGGAAACTAAAAGCTTGTAATCCACAAACCCGCGATTTTATGTCTGCCGTCTGGAATGTCTCAAACAAACCGGTTATTGTTTTGAGTTTGCTATAATTAACCACGTTGGGAACAGCGGTAATGAAGCAGAGCTTAATATATTCCTTTAGTGAAAACATGAATATAGTTACACAAACCATAATGATTCAAGTATCCTATTCTGTAAATTCAAAAGAACTTCATTACGTGATTCAAGACTGTTTATCCCGAACGATATGAATTGAATTGTTTGTTTTGTTTGTCTGTTTTGAATTTCGCGCAAAGCTACCCGAGGGTTATCTGCGCTAGCCGTCCCTAATTTTGCTGAAAAAGACTAGAGGGAAGGCAGCTAGTTATCACCACCCACCGCCAACTCTTGGGGTACTCTTTTACCTATGAAAAGTGTGACTGACCGTCACATTATAACGCCTCCACGGCTGTAAAGGCGAGCATGTTTGGTGTTGCGGGGACTCGAACCCGAGACCCTCGGATTAAGAGTCGAGGGCCTATAAATTAAATAAAACTTGCAACTTAAAATAAGAACGACATGTTTCCTGTACACGCAGAAATTAGCCCAGTCTTGAAAGGGAGTCCTGTTTGGAAATAATTATCTAGAAACTTGGTAAGCTCAACAGATGAACAATGATGTTTCTCGTGGTAAAACATTAGAAATATAAAGAAGCTGTTTTGTATCTCTCTGCTTTAGTATGCAGGAAATAAATCTTATAAAACAAAAGCCCATTAACGACTGAGTTTATCACGTTCAATCGACAGAACGGTCATACACCACGCCCTCAAACGGCGGTCATGGGAAACAGGAGTCACCACTACAAGTTAAGATTTCACTCGCATGCACATGTAAATCATGAAGAAAAAAACAAAAAAAACAATAGTATTCTGGAATTTGCTGGGAAGTAAGCTCGGAGGAATTCGATATTCAATACCCTTGTTATATCTCGGAAGCATACAATGGTCAACGTGGCTGCC
This sequence comes from Tachypleus tridentatus, assembly GCF_004210375.1. Classification (NCBI taxonomy): domain Eukaryota; kingdom Metazoa; phylum Arthropoda; class Merostomata; order Xiphosura; family Limulidae; genus Tachypleus; species Tachypleus tridentatus. The sequence continues at coordinate 54,885,647 of NC_134827.1, forward strand.
GTCGACATTAAGACTAACCAGATTTTAATCTTTTCCAAATCTTTCAAATCGTTTGAAAACTGTCAAGTTCACGTGAAAGTAACGTGCCACCCACATATAATGCCTTTTTTTCTTGTTATTTATCCCTCTCTCTTCTGTGTGCCACCTTTTATCACACATAAGCTTAACTAAAGAAAAATCGTTTGTAAATAAAACATTTCTGTCACGCATACTTAGCTGGGATTCAGTAGTTTGTAACGACCATAACACATGCTTTTTTTATTTGTTATGTTTTGCAACAACCACGCGGAAAACAATTATCAATGAAGTCAATCTTTCTGAAGAAGGATATTCTGTTACCAGATAGGTTCGTGTCAAAAATACATGAAACCTGACCAGTGCAAGAAATAATCTTACAAATGTTACAGGGAGGTTGGTCTACATAAAGAGTGCTTAATTCAAGGTTCTTTGACTTGAAGATCATGTCGAAATGAGTTTCAATAAAACTAAAGTTTTAAAACTAAAACTCATGTTCATACTTTTACTTGGTTTTAATCATGTTGAACTTGGACTTTTCTTTCTGTCAGGGCACAACACTCACATATTTTCCCATGTTTTTACATTAATGACAGTTATTTTACTGTTACACCTACAAAGTCCAAGACTAGGCACTTGCGTCGCCATATTCACATTACCAGTATGGATGAAACACAAGAATGGCGTATGTCTCATCACATTCCTACAATATAAAGTAAGTAATAGAAAGAAAATAATATATGTTTGCAACAACAAACAATAATAAAAATTTATTTAACAAAGTGCACGAATTATTTAAAAATTACAGTAAATCATAAAAAGAAAAATACGTTCTTCGACAATAATATCGACCAATATCCCCTGCAGTACTGTTAACAAACAAAACACGTTCCTCGACAATAATATCGACCAATATCCCCTGTAGCACTGTTAACAAATAAAACACGTTCTTCGACAATACTATCGACCAATATCCCCTGTAGCACTGTTAACAAACAAAACACGTTCTTCAACAATACTATCGACCAATATCCCCTGTAGCACTGTTAATAAACAAAACACGTTCTTCGACAATACTATCGACCAATATCCCCTGTAGCACTGTTAATAAACAAAACACGTTCTTCGACAATACTATCGACCAATATCCCCTGTAGCACTGTTAATAAACAAAACACGTTCTTCGACAATACTATCGACCAATATCCCCTGTAGCACTGTTAACAAACAAAACACGTTCTTCGACAATACTATCGACCAATATCCCCTGTAGCACTGTTAACAAACAAAACACGTTCTTCGACAATACTATCGACCAATATCCCCTGTAGCACTGTTAACAAACAAAACACGTTCTTCGACAATACTATCGACCAATATCCCCTGTAGCACTGTTAACAAACAAAACGTTCTTCGACAATACTATCGACCAATATCCCCTGTAGCACTGTTAACAAACAAAACGCGTTCTTCGACAATACTATCGACCAATATCCCCTGTAGCACTGTTAACAAACAAAACGCGTTCTTCGACAATACTATCGACCAATATCCCTGTAGCACTGTTAACAAACAAAACGCGTTCTTCGACAATACTATCGACCAATATCCCCTGTAGCACTGTTAACAAACAAAACCCGTTCTTCGACAATACTATCGACCAATATCCCCTGTAGCACTGTTAACAAACAAAACCCGTTCTTCGACAATACTATCGACCAATATCCCCTGTAGCACTGTTAACAAACAAAACACGTTCTTCGACAATACTATCGACCAATATCCCCTGTAGCACTGTTAACAAACAAAACACGTTCTTCGACAATACTATCGACCAATATCCCCTGTAGCACTGTTAACAAACAAAACACGTTCTTCGACAATACTATCGACCAATATCCCCTGTAGCACTGTTAACAAATAAAACACGTTCTTCGACAATACTATCGACCAATATCCCCTGCAGCACTGTTAACATACAAAACATTTCTTCAACAATACTATCGACCAATATCCCTGTAGCACTGTTAACAAACAAAACACGTTCTTCGACAATACTATCGACCAATCTCCCTTGTAGCACTGTTAACAAACAAAACACGTTCTTCGACAATACTATCGACCAATATCCCTGTAGCACTGTTAACAAACAAAACACGTTCTTCGACAATACTATCGACCAATATCCCCTGTAGCACTGTTAACAAACAAAACACGTTCTTCGACAATACTATCGACCAATATCCCCTGCAGCACTGTTAACAAACAAAACATTTCTTCAACAATACTATCGACCAATATCCCTGTAGCACTGTTAACAAACAAAACATTTCTTCAACAATACTATCGACCAATATCCCTGTAGCACTGTTAACAAACAAAACATTTCTTCAACAATACTATCGACCAATATCCCTGTAGCACTGTTAACATACAAAACATTTCTTCAACAATACTATCGACCAATATCCCTGTAGCACTGTTAACAAACAAAACACGTTCTTCGACAATACTATCGACCAATATCCCCTGTAGCACTGTTAACAAACAAAACACGTTCTTCGACAATACTATCGACCAATATCCCCTGTAGCACTGTTAACATACAAAACATTTCTTCAACAATACTATCGACCAATATCCCTGTAGCACTGTTAACAAACAAAACACGTTCTTCGACAATACTATCGACCAATCTCCCCTGTAGCACTGTTAACAAACAAAACACGTTCTTCGACAATACTATCGACCAATATCCCCTGTAGCACTGTTAACAAACAAAACACGTTCTTCGACAATACTATCGACCAATATCCCCTGCAGCACTGTTAACAAACAAAACATTTCTTCAACAATACTATCGACCAATATCCCTGTAGCACTGTTAACAAACAAAACATTTCTTCAACAATACTATCGACCAATATCCCTGTAGCACTGTTAACAAACAAAACATTTCTTCAACAATACTATCGACCAATATCCCTGTAGCACTGTTAACATACAAAACATTTCTTCAACAATACTATCGACCAATATCCCCTGTAGCACTGTTAACAAACAAAACACGTTCTTCGACAATACTATCGACCAATATCCCCTGTAGCACTGTTAACAAACAAAACACGTTCTTCGACAATACTATCGACCAATATCCCTGTAGCACTGTTAACAAACAAAACACGTTCTTCGACAATACTATCGACCAATATCCCTGTAGCACTGTTAACATACAAAACATTTCTTCAACAATACTATCGACCAATATCCCTGTAGCACTGTTAACAAACAAAACACGTTCTTCGACAATACTATCGACCAATCTCCTTGTAGCACTGTTAACAAACAAAACACGTTCTTCGACAATACTATCGACCAATATCCCTGTAGCACTGTTAACAAACAAAACACGTTCTTCGACAATACTATCGACCAATATCCCTGTAGCACTGTTAACAAACAAAACACGTTCTTCGACAATACTATCGACCAATATCCCTGCAGCACTGTTAACAAACAAAACATTTCTTCAACAATACTATCGACCAATATCCCTGTAGCACTGTTAACAAACAAAACATTTCTTCAACAATACTATCGACCAATATCCTGTAGCACTGTTAACAAACAAAACATTTCTTCAACAATACTATCGACCAATATCCCTGTAGCACTGTTAACATACAAAACATTTCTTCAACAATACTATCGACCAATATCCCTATAGCACTGTTAACAAACAAAACACGTTCTTCGACAATACTATCGACCAATATCCTGTAGCACTGTTAACAAACAAAACACGTTCTTCGACAATACTATCGACCAATATCCCTGTAGCACTGTTAACATACAAAACATTTCTTCAACAATACTATCGACCAATATCCCTGTAGCACTGTTAACAAACAAAACACGTTCTTCGACAATACTATCGACCAATCTCCCTGTAGCACTGTTAACAAACAAAACACGTTCTTCGACAATACTATCGACCAATATCCCTGTAGCACTGTTAACAAACAAAACACGTTCTTCGACAATACTATCGACCAATATCCCTGCAGCACTGTTAACAAACAAAACATTTCTTCAACAATACTATCGACCAATATCCCTGTAGCACTGTTAACAAACAAAACATTTCTTCAACAATACTATCGACCAATATCCCTGTAGCACTGTTAACAAACAAAACATTTCTTCAACAATACTATCGACCAATATCCCTGTAGCACTGTTAACATACAAAACATTTCTTCAACAATACTATCGACCAATATCCCCTGTAGCACTGTTAACAAACAAAACACGTTCTTCGACAATACTATCGACCAATATCCCCTGTAGCACTGTTAACAAACAAAACACGTTCTTCGACAATACTATCGACCAATATCCCCTGTAGCACTGTTAACAAACAAAACACGTTCTTCGACAATACTATCGACCAATATCCCCTGTAGCACTGTTAACATACAAAACATTTCTTCAACAATACTATCGACCAATATCCCTGTAGCACTGTTAACAAACAAAACACGTTCTTCGACAATACTATCGACCAATCTCCCCTGTAGCACTGTTAACAAACAAAACACGTTCTTCGACAATACTATCGACCAATATCCCTGTAGCACTGTTAACATACAAAACACGTTCTCCACCAATAGTATTGACTAATATCCCCTGTAGCATTGTTAACAAACAAAACACGTTCTCCACCAATAGTATTGACTAATATCCCCTGTAGCATTGTTAACAAACAAAACAATATTTTTCACGACTACTGAACATGTAATATTTAACTAGGCCATTTATATCACCTTGTAGCAGTGCTAATGTAATAAATTATCAAATGTGAAGAGTTTCAGTTTACTGATTTCGTACAGGATGGAAACTGGTTACGTTTAAGAAATAAGACTGTAACAACAGTGCTTAGCTTCAACACATAAGAACTCATCCAGAAGTACTTGACTTCAAGAAATAAGAACTTGGATGGCAAAAAGTGTTACATCGACCAACAAACTATATAACTAAAATATATGTGTTAAATTTTTAAAAACACACTGAAAGTTTTACTTGTTAATATAAAAGACATTATACATAATATGTTGACGAGATCTATCATTATACAATTTATGAAAGTCGATATGTTAAGTATAAATGAACATGGTAGGAAACATTGACTAGCAAGATTACAGTATAATCACTTTGTCTTTAGCACAAGCACATAAAAACAGTTTGAAGTGAATTTTAACCAATGTAGTTTTTAAATATAAAATATTGTATATTACACTGTAAATATATATTGAAAATATTTACAGCATGTCACTCACACAAGACTGTTTCTTATCAGATATTCACGCCATCTCACTAATCACTCTGTGGTCGAGAATAGTTTATACAGCTTTTAGCCTATTTACTAAGTAACATTTAGCTATCTTTCACATTTTACTCTAAATGTCTAAAAGTAATTTTCAATTTCGGCTCACCTGTCTACGGAAAAACTTCAAGTTTCTGCTCTATCAATATTACGTACCCCAATATCATGTCAGCTGAAACTGTGCAACCATGAAATAGAGGACAGAAATCTAAGACATCTCTCTATTGGGCGAACAGTCGACGTCAATCAGCCAATAGTAAACGAGCTCTCACTATACCTAAGTAGGGGGCTTTAGGCATGCAAGGGCACATAGCAGGGACACGGTGCACTAACCCGAAGCGCGAGACAAGCCTGACACGTGTGCATGCCGAGAGTGATAAGCAGGCCTACGTATCTATATATAAATATAAAAAGTAACTGGATATCAGAGTCACCTCATCAGTGTCTGTCGCTGCACCGCTCCTGCTATAGGACAAGTCGGGACAATAACATTCCATCTTGAATAATAGAAGGGGTGTTCGGTTGGTATTCGATGCTCCTCAAAAATATATCTGTACAAAGAAACTAAAATAAACTATATTTTGTTACTCTCCTAAAACACCTATTTCTACCCCCGATGACTGAGCAGTAATAATTGGGTTTCGATACCGGCGATGAACAGATAACTTACAGTGTAGTTTTTATTTAACAACAGACTTTTCCGTCTTTGCTCCTTCACCTCTCCTATCTTGCTTAGTGTTCTAAAGTTTTCGTATTCTCTTATTCACTTTTCTCTTACACTATTGCATTGTCACCCGCCTAACACTTTTTTTTTATCTTTGGTTTGACCTTTGAACTCTGTTATTACCAATTCTATGTTTTTTCTCTAGATTCCTCAGTCTATAGTTTTTCCCGAATGTTCGTTTTTCCAAAAATTTGCACTTTCTTAAATTACTTTTGCTAACGGCTGTCAGACTTTGATAAATTCGAATTATTTTTGTTACTTCATTTACTTACTGAAATTTCATTGTGCGTTCTAATTTTTTGCTGATAGAGGCATGCCCAGTGTTTGTTCGTTTGCATGTAAATATAACCTTTTAACTTGATAGTTCGGGGTCAGCGATCTTATGGATGAAGTGAATAGAACATGAACTGTTTTAATGTGACATGAAAACCGGTCACCAGTTTGCTCAGGGAACACTCTTTGATCTGTCTTCTCTTGGTCATGTGCTCTGAACAGAATATTTATTTGTTTTGCCAACAAGTAAACGTATTACACGTTTTGTTCTTTTTGAATTTCGCGCAAAGCTACTCGAGAACTATCTGTGCTAGCCGTCCCTAATTTAGCAGTGTAAGACTAGAGAGAAGGCAGCTAGTCATCACCACCCACCGCTAACTCTTGGCCTACTCTTTTACCAACTAATAGTGGGATTGACCGTCACATTATAACGCCCCTACGGATGAAAGGACGAGCACGTTTGGCGCGACGGGGATTCGAACCCGCGACCCTCTGATTACGAGTGGAACGCTTTAATCCTCCTGGCCATGCCCGGCCTTAGACGTTTTACCAGCCTAACTATACTGCACAACAAAGTTTTTGCTTCTTGAACACTGTTAGGTGTTCCTTATAGATTTTTGGCTGCTGATCACGAAAATCACATCCAAGTTTGCCCATCGCGTACCGTTTCATCGAAATATTCAGTTTTGCTACATTGGAAAAACGATATCCGGACAACTGAAATCCGTCAATGCTTGGTGACTACTGATGGACACTGCAACGTGATGCACCGGACATTGAATACCTACGGAAATCAGGAGCAAAACCCTTTTAATTATGCTGAACTTAATAGCGTATTAGAAACATAAACGATATTAAATACGTTATTAAACTGTCTATTTCTCAGAGTTCCCACGTGATGAAGCAAAACCAAAACTATATTTGTGCACACCCACCAAGTACCTGTCACAATCAGCAAAAACTTTTCAGGAAGCAAAACTTTTCAAAATAATTGTTGTGCAGTGAGCTATCGAAATATAAACAAGAAACCTTAAACTATATATATATATATGCTCTTGTTGTTGTTTTATTTTGTATTAAAAATATCCGTCATTTTTGCCTTCCCTCTGTTTGATGTATAAACCTAGATATCTGGAATTAACATCAAGCGGATGAGACATAACAAATATCTCAGCTCTTTGATCTTTAGATCAAAACACTCCTTTAATATCAGATACGTCAAAAAATATCAACACGAGAGGATTAACATTATCTTATTATAAAATCTGGTCGGTTTCTTTATAAAATATCTCTCTGTGTCCAAAGATTATATAACAGATAGCCCTCGTGTAGCTTTGCGCGAAATTCAAACCAAACCAAAGATTACCACATAGTTTGGTGGCATCTGCGACAGTACTATTATATACAGAGTAAACAACATAAACTGACTTCTACAAGCCACGCCAGTTTTATGTATGTGTACGTTTGAGCATGGTGGATGTTTCTCAGAAGTCTTATGGCCACTGACAAGATTTTGTCACCATAAGCAAGAAAGCCTGATTTAAACCGGACAAATCAAAACGGATTTTTCTAGCACGAGCTCCTTACATAACGGACAATCACGTAGACCAGTAAACTTTTAACTGTGACAACACTACATTTAAAATACATCATCTTACCTTGGCAGACGTTAAGATTTTCGTCTTTAAGACGAGAATCACTGAGACACATTTCGTCGTTAAAAGACGAGATTTCCTGTCCCGACTCGTCTTGAAGCTCCAGGTAGCTTTCTTCGGTAAACACACAGGATTTTAGACAAAGGTCAGATGGTTCTTTGGAAAACGATGTAAATGTCAAAAGGTCATTCTGACTCCTTGTCAGGTTTGGCGTGTCTTGATCTTCGGCTGAACTTTCAGTCGACTGGCTGACCAGATCTCTCATACCCACCTGAACCAATACTCCAGCAGTTGGTGGGGATGTGAATTGTTCCAGATGCCTGGTGGACAAAATAACCTGGTTCCCAGACACTACTGGAGAACCGTCTTCGTTATTCTTCGAATTCATTGTGTTAGAACAGATTTCTTGTTTTTCTTTGTTCATGGTTGAGACCAATTCTTCCTTCTGTGACCATGTTTTGGTCTCCAAACTCCTGACTGATACACAACAGTCCTCGTCATTCTGGTGATTTACTTGATTATAGTCCTCATCAGTCTGATGATTTACTTGACAACAGTCCTTATCAGTCTGATGATTTACTTGATGAAAGTCCTCATCAGTCTGATGATTTACTTGATGAAAGTCCTCATCAGTCTGATGATTTACTTGACAACAGTCCTCATTAGTCTGATGATTTACTTGATGAAAGTCCTCATCAGTCTGATGATTTACTTGACAACAGTCCTCATTAGTCTGATGATTTAGTTGATGACAGTCCTCATCAGTCTGATGATTAACTTGATGAAAGTCCTCATTAGTCTGATTATTTACTTGAAAACAGTCCTCATTACTATGGTGAGTTACTTGATGAAAGTCCTCAGTAGTCTGATGATTTACTTGACAACAGTCCTCAGTAGTCTGATGATTTACTTGACAACAGTCCTCATTAGTCTGATGATTTAGTTGATGACAGTCCTCATCAGTCTGATGATTTACTTGATGAAAGTCCTCATTAGTCTGATTATTTACTTGACAACAGTCCTCAGTAGTCTGATGATTTACTTGACAACAATCCTCAGTAGTCTGATGATTTACTTGACAACAGTCCTCATTACTATGGTGAGTTACTTGATGAAAGTCCTCAGTAGTCTGATGATTTACTTGACAACAGTCCTCATCACTCTGGTGATTTACTTGACAACAGTCCTCAGTAGTCTGATGATTTACTTGACAACAGTCCTCATCACTCTGGTGATTTACTTGACAACAGTCCTCATTAGTCTGATGATTTAGTTGATGACAGTCCTCATCAGTCTGATGATTTACTTGATGAAAGTCCTCATTAGTCTGATTATTTACTTGACAACAGTCCTCAGTAGTCTGATGATTTACTTGACAACAGTCCTCAGTAGTCTGATGATTTACTTGACAACAGTCCTCATTACTATGGTGAGTTACTTGATGAAAGTCCTCAGTAGTCTGATGATTTACTTGACAACAGTCCTCAGTAGTCTGATGATTTACTTGACAACAGTCCTCATCACTCTGGTGATTTACTTGACAACAGTCCTCAGTAGTCTGATGATTTACTTGACAACAGTCCTCATCACTCTGGTGATTTACTTGACAACAGTCCTCATCACTCTGATGAGTTACTTGATGAAAGTCCTCAGTAGTCTGATTATTTACTTGATGAAAGTCCTCATTACTATGGTGATTTATTTGATAACAGTCCTCATCAGTAACTTGACACATATTTCTCACGTCTTCACTTTCAAACCTAAAATAGATTAACAACATTGATAAATTATTCTAGTTAAGTTTATCCAGCTGCTTAAGACGAAACCATTACAACATAACGTACAAAGTCACAAAAAGAGAAGCTTATTCATTATTTAAATAATCTAACTGAACCCCAGCAAGTTCCATAGATACAAATATACATTATCACAGAAATCTACTGCGTAAATCTGAGTTTGAGAATAAAAATCGTATCTCAGGTTTCACTGGAAATAATCAACACCGCAAGTTTTATTCGTTTTCACACAAGTTCTTTTCGTGTTAGCGCTCGATTAAGCATGCACTGGGTTACTTTCCATCCTCCATATTAATTATGGTAAGCTTACGTAAGTCGTAAAGAACTGGTTTGTACAGTGATAAGAATACCTGTTACACCAAGAGATGTTTTTTTTCATTTAACAAATGGAAATTTCATTTTTACGACACAAATTTAACAAGGTGTCCAAAGTTTCAAAAAGTACTTATTTAAAAACCACTGTACATCAGGGGTTCGAATGCACCTCAAACAGGGAATGGTAGTCAATTTTCTTTGAAATTTGCAGAATGACATGAAAGATCACTCTGCATTTAATGCCAATAGAGGTCGTAGTAAAATTAATAAAATGATGGACAAGTTTCAAACATATGGGGGGTGGAACGGATAAAGCAGTCAACATGTCTTCCTCTGTTGTCATCTTCTGAAAAAAGGTCATAACCTAGAATTGTAACGGCAGCTTAGCATACCATCCATCTTTTTTTTTTTTTTTTACTGTTTAATTTTATATTGAAGGCATGGTGGGAGTTAGAGGATATGTCATGACGAAATTTTTGTTATTGTTAACAAGTTCTATTGTATGTCACGTCTGTAGCTTGGGCCACGCCTTGTCTCTAAAAAATATACGACCTTAGTAAAGGGGCGAGAGAACAAGTTTGCTCTGGTATTTCCAAAATTAAAATGAAACAACAACAACAAAAAAACGTCTACGATTGTACAAGACCTGCTCAAGATTTTTACACAACAACAACCTCAACGCAAGGCCAGAAGAATATTAAATTATTATTCGTGTCATGTCTGACCATCTATTTCATGCATTCTTTGCATAACAAATGACTCAATCTATTGTAAAAGTTAACGTTTCATGGATGCAGACCACGGATCAATCCTCTAAACACCTCAGACGTTTTTTTCCAACTCTTCGTGGGTCGTTTTGTTTGTTTGTTTTTCAATTTCACGAGAGCTATCTGTGCTAGCCGTCCCTAATTTAGCAGTGTTACACTGCTAGAGAGAAAGCAGCTAGTCATCATCACCCACCGCCAACTCTTGAGCTACTCTTTTACCAACGAATAGTGGGATTGATTGTAACATTGTAACGCTCCACGGCTGAAAGGGCGAGCATGTTTGGCGTAACGGGGATTCGAACCCTCGGATTACGAGTCGAGTGCCTTAACCACCTGACCATGCCGGGCCGCGGGGGTTATTAACAAATGTTCATCACAAGTGAGTGGTAGAAACTTTATGAATATTGTTGTGTACAGCCGGAAATCAAAATGTTCCTCGTTAAATAACTATATTTTTGTTTCCATGGCGATTCTTCCACAACATAACAATTTTGGTTTTTCTATTGTCAATACTGAAATAACGTATATCCATGGCATTTAAGTTAGCTTGTAGGAAAACAAACTTATTACCTTGATATTTGGGTGGTATGAAGCTAAAACGAAAAATCTCTAAAAGAAAACCGGTTTCACCATATTCATATGTACACATATTCTATAGAAACTAGCTGGCTCTCGATGTGCGTTAAGGGTTCGCGAGTAGGCTTAACGTACAGTCAGAAATATAAAATTGAAAACAGCACTCTCAGTGAAGCTCACTTCTTTCAGAAACTTCTGGACAATAAGCCACAACCTCAGCCTTAAGGGTGAAAACCAATTTTCGCGCGTAATCGTATGTTTCTTATTGTCGTTCCAACACAAACTTTCAATTACCTAATAATAATGTTTCAGTTATCCTTAGCTACTTGGTGGCCCGACACGGCCAGGTGGTTAAGGTACTCGTAATCTGAGCCCGGCATGGCCAGCTGGTTAAGGCACTCGTAATCTGAGCCCGGCATGGCCAGCTGGTTAAGGCACTCGTAATCTGAGGGTCGCGGGTTTGAATCCTTGTCGTACCAAACATGCTCGCTCTTTCAGCCATAGGGGCGTTATAATGTGACGGTCAGTTTCACTATTCGTTGGTAAAAGAGTAGACTACCAGTTGGCGGTGAGTGTTGATGACTAGCTGCCTACCCTCTAGTCTTACACTGCTAAATTAGGGACTGCTAGTGCAGATAGCCCTCGAGTAGCTTTGCGTGAAATTCAAACCAAACCAGCGATTTGGACTTTTATCTTTCCGATTTTGTTAACTGAGGTTGTCACCATACCAATACCAAGTCCACCATTAATCTAATTACTGATTTAAAAAAAGCACATGTCTAAATAACGGTGGTTCCTAAGTTGGTACCAACTGTGTTGTTACAAAACAGATATAGGAGTACTGGTGGTTCCTATATAATTGCCAATTGTGGTTTATAAAATACAGATGTTTGAGTACTGGTGGTATTTATATTGCAACATCTTGGTTGTTACGAAATACAGATATTTGAATGGTTGTGAAACCTTCACTGCTCTGCACTGTGAGAAGTGCAGAGCAAAATATACAAATATTTTGAACAGTACATGTTGTAAAGCAACATGTTTACCACACGTCACTGTTCACAACAATCATATTGTGTTTTCACTGGCTAGTTACTGTTGCAAATCAGTGATTTAAGAAACTGGCTGTCATTAAACGTAATAAGTACTTCAATATTTTATATAATATATATACGTATATCTGTTACTCAGATATATTGTTTTAACTTGTTACGAAACGTATTAAACACTTCCAACAATGTTCGTTATAAACTTGGGTTTTCTCTTTCGTTAATTAATTAATTTGTTTGTAGATGAGCACAAAAAAACTACACAATGGATTCTCTGTGCTGTGCCCGCTGCGAGTGTAAAAACCCGGTTTTCAGTGGTATGAGCCTTCAGACTCATCGCTGAGATTCCGGGGTCAAAATTGTTTGTTTCTTTTTTGGAATTTCGCGCAAAGCTACACGAGGGCTATTTGTGCTAGCTGTCCTAAATTTTACAGTGCAAGACTAAAAGGAAGGCAGCTAGTCATCATCACCCACCGCCAACTCTTGGGCTACTCTTTTACCAACGAATAGTGATATTGACCATCACATTGTAACGCCCCCACAGCTGAAAGGGTGGGCATGTTTGGTGCGACAGGGATTCGAACCCGCGACCCACCTGACCATGACGGGCCGGGGGCAAGATAACTACTGTTTTTGTTTTGTTCATTTTGTTTAAATAAAACGTTGCTTATATTCCTGTCCTAGTTTCGAGCAGACGGGAAACGGGTCTCGAAACACTTATTGTATGATAAATTCAACAGAAAGTTGAACGTGTTGTTGCCTTGTGTAACCCTAAGATTCTCGAGTTTCAACTTTAGGCTATGTTAGCCAAACTTCCTACACAGGTGGACATATATATATGTAGCCTGGGGTTAGAGAGGTCAAGAGTTTGTGCAATATTCCTTTGGAAACATGTCCGCAGCAAGCTGTTTCACTATATCTGAGGGACAGTGGTGTTTCTAGGGTATTTATTTGTGGGTGGGGACGGTGAATGAGGGAGCAAATAAAAAAATCACATGTTCACGTCAGCGGTATCAAAATCTAACGAATTTAAACGTCTTAAACATAAATCTCAATATCTTAGCAGGAAGTAAATCATTCTCCAACGTCACCTTGGTGGACACGCCCCCTGGTGAAGCAGTTTGAGGACTGAATCGATAAAATGATTGTTACAATAAAAAAGAACTTTAAATCATCTTCTTGTATTTAACTTAAGAAACTCCCTTTACTTGTACATGATACGAAAATGAAGTCAGTTTTGATTAAGGGGGTTACAAACCCAATATATAAGTTATCTTCTCTCTTACTCTGAATCCAAATAATTTTTGCTAATTGCGGGGATGGGTTTAAAGCATACCATTACGTTACGTAAATAAACTGCATGAGAAACAAACAGCAAGTGACGATTTTATAGGTCAAGCCTCTGGGGGTTAAAAGTTACAACACCAGTGAAAACAGCGTGAGTTCAGTTGGCACATAGCAACGCGCGTTATGAGGAGGGTGAGATTTGGAAGGCCACGCATAGCGTAGAACTATGTTTGTGACACTATGGTAAGAATACTGGGTAATCAGTCATCCTTCCCAGGTTATCTAAACACCTAAAAAGAATTCCAGTCTAAGAACTGTCTGCTTTGCTTCATCGAGCGCACATTTTTTCTTTTTTCTTTTGAATGACGCTTTGTTGAAAACTACATATCAATTCCGGTCACGGCTCTAATTTCACACAATTGGCGCCAATATTCACGCATATTGCTGTTTTTCGTTCCTCAAGAGCTGATAAGACAGGGGCTACAGTCAGTGAACTATTTTGTGTTGGAAAAAAATGAAATGAAATTAACATGTATTAGGCTTAGTGAATATGACACAGACTAATAAATAGGTTTAGAGAATATGACACGGACTCACAAATAGGTTTAGGAATATGACACAGACTCACACATTTGACGAATATAAATGGAAAAAACAGTTGTCTCGTTTTTTCATTTTTTCACCAGAAATATTTACGGTATGAAATAAAGTTCAATAAATAGCAACAGGACGAGAATTCAAATCAATAGGCTGGAATATCCATCTAAATAAACAGTGGTTAACAGGATGAGAGTTAATATCTGTGGGTGTAAACTGGAATATCCATCTAAACACACAGTGGTTAACAGGATGAGAGTTAATATCTGTGGGTGTAAACTGGAATATCCATCTAAATAAACAGTGGTTAACAGGATGAGAGTTAATATCTGTGGGTGTAAACTGGAATATCCCTCTAAATAAACAGTGGTTAACAGGAAGAGAGTTAATATCTGTGGGTGTAAACTGGAATATCCATCTTAACACACAGTGGTTAACAGGATCAGAGTTAATATCTGTTAGTGTAAACTGGAATATCCCTCTAAACACACAGTGGTTAACAGGATGAGAGTTAATATCTGTGGGTGTAAACTGGAATATCCATCTAAACACACAGTGGTTAACAGGATGAAAGTTAATATTTGTTGGTGTAAACTGGAATATCCATCTAAACACACAGTGGTTAACTGGCATACCCGTTTAACACACACTGATAACAGCGTACGAATTTAAGCTTCATATGATGTTTTGTGAAATTCTACACGTATGAAGGAAAATGTATATAATTGTTGGATTCACAAAGAACATGAAACATGGTATTAAAACCATCACAGGTCTGTTGTTGTCACACGTTTTTCAACCAGTTTTTTCTTGTACTTTTCCATGTGAGAAAAAAATGTTTTACTAATTACCTAAACAGATGTAGTTTCATTTATGATAAATCTACTACTATGTTTATCTATTTTAGGACACTGAGAAGGATATCCAGTGAGAAACTGACCCTCCCTTGTCGCCCAAGGACTAAACACAAGTTTAGACAACAGTCTGAAGACACGTGGTAGTGAATATAAAAAGTATAGACCGAACATTTCAGGTGGTTTCAACCCTGTGGAAAAGCCATTAGTGTCACAAACTTGGTCTCCATGTGAGTAAAGTTTGTAACAGAGTGATAATAAATATATATTATTATGTAACAATATCAAAAATTGTGTAGCATGTATTAATCACGTGCAAATTTCACGTGTAGTGTAGAAATGTATAAAATACTTGATTTCCACAGATGATACTGTACAATAGGTTTTAACCACGTAAAGAGTTCATATGTAAATGTCATCTCTGCTGAGAATCTAAAAATAAACCATAGAAGATATAAAGTAATAATGTACATCTGTTAACCTACCAACCAATTGTGTATTGTGCGTCTTCTGTCAATAAACGTCTTCTTCAGAACAAAAACACTAACTTAGGGGCTCAAGTTTCATTTTTAAACAACCTAAAGAATTTTAAATACCCAACATTTTAAACACCTTGGAAAGGTTTTCAGTCCATGGTTCCAGGAATAACTTCAAAAATATCTGTCTATTAAGTAACGGTTATTTTTATTTTCTCCACATCAAAAACTGCACTCCAAGTTTTGTCCAAGTGGTCACAGGTGATTGAAAAGTGCACTCCAAGTTTTGTCCAAGTGGTCACAGGTGATTGAAAAGTGCACTCCAGGTTTTGTCCAAGTGGACACAGGTGATTGAAAAGTGCACTCCAAGTTTTGTCCAAGTGGTCACAGGTGATTGAAAAGTGCACTCCAAGTTTTGTCCAAGTGGACACAGATGATTGAAAAGTGCACTCCAAGTTCTGTCCAAGTGGACACAGGTGATTGAAAAGTGCACTCCAAGTTTTGTCCAAGTGAACACAGGTGATTGAAAAGTGCACTTCAAGTTTTGTCCAAGTGGACACAGGTGATTGAAAAGTGCACTACAAGTTTTGTCCAAGTGGACACAGGTGATTGAAAAGTGCACTACAAGTTTTGTCCAAGTGGTCACAGGTGATTGATAAGAGAACTAACGTCAGTCATTATGGCATCATAAGTCGTCCACGACCATAGAACGAAAGTTTGAAACTGTTACAGTGGAAAGTTAGTTGTAGCAGGTGTGTGTTTTGTGTCTTAACACAAATAAAATAAAGCAGTATGGCATTGTTTACAGAGTAGTCATTTTGATGTGTACGTGTGTACACATTATACAATGTATTGTGAATGTTAATGTTCTAGCTTACTGAAAACTTGCCACTTCTGTTGTAAAATTAAAGACTGGCACAAACTGTAAATTTCGAATACAAAATAACACAAAACAAGAATCATTACACAAGTTAACAGTTATAACTGTTTTTACAGAACTTAGTTTAATTTAAAAAACAACTGAGTCAATTAGGGAAACTTTCTCACATTGAAATCTTCATTGGTGCTTTTTAGTTGTGGTGACAAAAGAGTGAACCCAGAATTACAGCGTGTTATTCAAGATGACCGGAACAGTGAGCTGATTGTACACTGTCGGTATTATAATGTTCTTCTGACGTTTAACTTATAGTTACGTCACTTTCTTTTAATCAAATATCACTTCATCCTGATAGACTATAAAGTGTTATTACATTCTAATGGATATTAAATATTACTTTATTCTAATGTATATTAAATATTACTTCATTCTAATGTATATTAAATGTCACTTCATTCTAATGTATATTAAATATTACTTTATTCTAATGTATATTAAATATTACTTCATTCTAATGTATATTAAATGTCACTTCATTCTAATGTATATTAAATATTACTTCATTCTAATGTATATTAAATATTACTTTATTCTAATGTATATTAAATGTCACTTCATTCTAACGTATATTAAATATTACTTCATTCTAACGTATATTAAATATTACTTCATTCTAATGTATATTAAATATTACTTTATTCTAATGTATATTAAATATTACTTCATTCTAATGTATATTAAATATTACTTCATTCTAATGTATATTGAATGTTACTTCATTCTAATGTATATTAAATGTCACTTCATTCTAATGTGTATTAAATATTACTTCATTCTAATGTATATTAAATATTACTTCATTCTAATGTATATTAAATGTCACTTCATTCTAATGTGTATTAAATGTCACTTCATTCTAATGTGTATTAAATATTACTTCATTCTAATGTATATTAAATATCACTTCATTCTAATGTATATTAAATATTACTTCATTCTAATGTATATTAAATGTTACTTCATTCTAATGTGTATTAAATATTACTTCATTCTAATGTATATTAAATATTACTTCATTCTAATGTACATCAAATCTCACTTCATTCTAATGTGTATTAAATATTACTTCATTCTAATGTATATTAATTATCACTTCATTCTAATGTATATTAAATGTCACTTCATTCTAATGTATATTAAATATTACTTCATTCTAATGTATATTAAATGTTACTTCATTCTAATGTATATTAAATGTCACTTCATTCTAATGTGTATTAAATATTACTTCATTCTAATGTATATTAAATATTACTTCATTCTAATGTATATTAAATGTCACTTCATTCTAATGTGTATTAAATATCACTTCATTCTAATGTATATTAAATATTACCTCATTCTAATGTATATTAAATATTACTTCATTCTAATGTATATTAAATATCACTTCCGACTCTTATATTTAATGAATATATTATTATGTATACACATACATATATATACATTAGTGGATTTATATTATATCATTGAGTTTACGTCCGAAAGTAGTTTTGACGGCGAGAATAACGAACTGAGAAAACAATACATTATAATTTTTATAAGTACGAACACAATAAAAGTTTACTTAACTAGTTATAACCATTGACAGATAATTTTTGTTTATGTAGATAATTTATTAATTAAATACTACTTACTAACTGTTAAACATTGTTTAAGCTCTATTTTGTCTACTGCTAGAGTTATCCTACGTGTTCAAACACTATGTTAAAAATATTCACAAAGTTTGAGATATACTAGAAACCACTTGGCTTAATGTTTTCCGGGGTTTACAGTGTATTATATATTACCTTGCTTAGTTTCAGATACCTATATAATTTATTAGGTATCTCTTTGCTTATTGAGCATGTAAATTGTTTTAAACGTCAGTGTGGTTTATTATGCCTGTGATGTTTTGGACAGTCCTATATGATGAATAAAATATTGAAAAAAGCGTACCTGGAAACGTTATTTCCTGCTTGCTTACTCTGTTGGTTAACTATACATTCCAAATCATAATTTGTTGACAGTTCATTAACAGCCGCGATCCTGTAGGCTTGTTCAAAGGTCTGACTCTTTTCTGAGGTTTCTGCATCAGGACCGGTGGACCTTACACCTTGAAATCCTATACATTCCCCTTCTCCATAGCTAAAATTAACAGCCTTTATGGAACCATTTTTGTCCATTGCAAGTCTTGTTACAGATGTAGTAGTTTCAACTGTTTCCATGGATTTTAAAGATTCAATTTTACTCAGAAGCTGCGGTTTTGGTCCCACGGATCTAGAAGGAAATTCATTAAGATTGGTTGTAGCCTTATTGACAAATCTGTCGAATTCTTCGGCAACCTTTTGCGAAACGTCGCTGGTTTCTTGAAAAGCGAAAGGAAATGCCTTTCTCGCTACCTCGAAGAATGAACGATGACCAGAAAAGTTAATATGTTCCTGATGAGACCCACTCTCAATATTCAGAGGCATTTTTATTTTCCATGATGGCAGTACCGGGGTAGTCTTGTCTTCGAGTTTCTCTAAGTCATCTTCATTTGTTTCAATGCTACTTCCACGTGCAGCTGAAAAATATGATTCCAAATCATGAGCTTGAACACTCTTTTCTTGGTGGATAGTTGGTTTATCATTTTGCTCTGTAAGGTTAGTTTCTGATGTCCTGAATTGTTCTGCAGTCATTCTTGTAGCATTTTCATCTAAATCCTCATAAGAATACGAATTGTCATTTCTACCGTATTTATCTTCATTTTGCACCTCATCTGGTTCATCTACTGAGAACAAGACTGAAGACTTCTCAGACGCATGGCGAGAAGACTCCAATACTTTACCTTGGTCTTCATTCTGCTGGTCTTCGAGGCTAAGTTCTGTTAAAAAGGAATTATTATCCTCTGGTAGATCTGAGAGAAAAGAGTCTTGAAAGGACTCAGGTGGCTCAATAGTAAAATAACCACGCCCTGCAGTTTCACTTGTGTATATGACTTTGGAGTCTTCAGAAATATTGGTGTCAGGACATCCATCGGAAGAATCTCCTTCATGGTCATCCAGCTCTCGCTCCAGCTGCTCGAAAGGACTAAGAACCTGTTCCAAATCAAAGGGTTTGGTTAGTTTCTCCTGATTGTTAGAATGTTCTGAAAAGCTAGAGTTAGCAGTGCTATTTCTGGAAAATTTCTCGATGACCGTAGATACAGAACTCCCAGTATCATCAGACTCGGACTCTGTGATCTGACTGTCCTCGCCGGCAAAGAGGTCAGTGTAAACACTTGGCTCTGCTGGTCGCTCGCCTTCTTCCTCGACAATAGGATCACCCAGCCGTGCAAGACGACGTTGCATCAGTTCTTCCCATCCAGGCAGCTTCATGCTAAGTGCACCACCCTTAAAGGTAGGTTTTTCTGGTAGAGAGTTCGTCGCCTGAGAAGTTTGAGGTGGTTTGGAGTTGCGAGGAGGAAGTGGAGGGGGTTGGGATGGTCTCTTAAGGGGCCGTTCAAGCGGTTGACGATTTCTCTCAATAGAAGCAATTTTTTCAATAACACTCGACGCTAGTTCTTCCTGTCCGCAGATTTCGTTGTCTGCTGATGAAATGTTCTTCCTTGGTCAATATGTTATCATTGTTGTCTGATACATTAACCTAAAACAAACAAACAAACCTCTTCCGCTTCAGTAGAACTCTACAGTTATATGCAATATGTTATCATTGTTGTCTGATACATTAACCTAAAACAAACAAACAAAAAGAGTCTCTACAGTTATATGCAATATGTTATCATTGTTGTCTGATACATTAACCTAAAAGTCAAACAAACAAAACAACTCTACAGTTATATGCAATATGTTATCATTGTTGTCTGATACATTAACCTAAAACAAACAAACAAAAAGCTCTACAGTTATATGCAATATGTTATCATTGTTGTCTGATACATTAACCTAAAAACAAACAAAAAAAAACTCTACAGTTATATGCAATATGTTATCATTGTTGTCTGATACATTAACCTAAAACAAACAAAAAAAATCTACAGTTAAAAACTGCAATATGTTGTTATCATTGTTGTCTGATACATTAACCTAAAACAAACAAACAAAAAACTCTACAGTTATATGCAATATGTTATCATTGTTGTCTGATACATTAACCTAAAACAAACAAACAAAAAACTCTACAGTTATATGCAATATGTTATCATTGTTGTCTGATACATTAACCTAAAACAAACAAACAAAACTCTACAGTTATATGCAATATGTTATCATTGTTGTCTGATACATTAACCTAAAACAAACAAACAAAAACTCTACAGTTATATGCAATATGTTATCATTGTTGTCTGATACATTAACCTAAAACAAACAAACAAAACTCTACAGTTATATGCAATATGTTATCATTGTTGTCTGATACATTAACCTAAAACAAACAAACAAAAACTCTACAGTTATATGCAATAAACAAACAAAAACTCTACAGTTAAGTGCAATATGTTATCATTGTTGTCTGATACATTAACCTAAATACAAACAAACAAAACTCTACAGTTATATGCAATATGTTATCATTGTTGTCTGATACATTAACCTAAAAACAAACAAACAAAACTCTACAGTTATATGCAATATGTTATCATTGTTGTCTGATACATTAACCTAAAACAAACAAACAAAAACTCTACAGTTATATGCAATATGTTATCATTGTTGTCTGATACATTAACCTAAAAACAAACAAAAACTCTACAGTTATATGCAATATGTTATCATTGTTGTCTGATACATTAACCTAAAACAAACAAACAAAAAACTCTACAGTTATATGCAATATGTTATCATTGTTGTCTGATACATTAACCTAAAACAAACAAACAAAAACAGTTATATGCAATATGTTATCATTGTTGTCTGTACAGTTATATGCAATATGTTATCATTGTTGTCTGATACATTAACCTAAAAACAAACAAACAAAAACTCTACAGTTATATGCAATATGTTATCATTGTTGTCTGATACATTAACCTAAAACAAACAAACAAAAAAAACTCTACAGTTATATGCAATATGTTATCATTGTTGTCTGATACATTAACCTAAAAAAACAAACAAACAAAATTAACTCTACAGTTATATGCAATATGTTATCATTGTTGTCTGATACATTAACCTAAAACAAACAAACAAAACTCTACAGTTATATGCAATATGTTATCATTGTTGTCTGATACATTAACCTAAAACAAACAAACAAAAAAACTCTACAGTTATATGCAATATGTTATCATTGTTGTCTGATACATTAACCTAAAACAAACAAACAAAAACTCTACAGTTATATGCAATATGTTATCATTGTTGTCTGATACATTAACCTAAATACAAACAAACAAAACTCTACAGTTATATGCAATATGTTATCATTGTTGTCTGATACATTAACCTAAAAAAACAAACAAAAAAAACTCTACAGTTATATGCAATATGTTATCATTGTTGTCTGATACATTAACCTAAAACAAACAAACAAAACTCTACAGTTATATGCAATATGTTATCATTGTTGTCTGATACATTAACCTAAAACAAACAAACAAAAAATATGTTATCTCTACAGTTATATGCAATATGTTATCATTGTTGTCTGATACATTAACCTAAAAACAAACAAAAACTCTACAGTTATATGCAATATGTTATCATTGTTGTCTGATACATTAACCTAAAAACAAACAAAAACTCTACAGTTATATGCAATATGTTATCATTGTTGTCTGATACATTAACCTAAAACAAAAAAAACAACAAAAACTCTACAGTTAAGTGCAATATGTTATCATTGTTGTCTGATACATTAACCTAAATACAAACAAACAAAAACTCTACAGTTATATGCAATGTGTTATCATTGTTGTCTGATACATTAACCTAAAACAAACAAACAAAAAAACTCTACAGTTATATGCAATATGTTATCATTGTTGTCTGATACATTAACCTAAAACAAACAAACAAAACTCTACAGTTATATGCAATATGTTATCATTGTTGTCTGATACATTAACCTAAAACAAAACAAACAAAACTCTACAGTTATATGCAATATGTTATCATTGTTGTCTGATACATTAACCTAAAACAAACAAACAAATATGCAATATCTACATTGTTATACATTAACCTAAAATCTACAGTTATGCAATATGTTATCATTGTTGTCTGATACATTAACCTAAAACAAACAAACAAAAAACTCTACAGTTATATGCAATATGTTATCATTGTTGTCTGATACATTAACCTAAAACAAACAAACAAAACTCTACAGTTATATGCAATATGTTATCATTGTTGTCTGATACATTAACCTAAAACAAACAAACAAAAAACTCTACAGTTATATGCAATATGTTATCATTGTTGTCTGATACATTAACCTAAAACAAACAAACAAAAACTCTACAGTTATATGCAATATGTTATCATTGTTGTCTGATACATTAACCTAAAAAAAAAACAAACAAAAACTCTACAGTTATATGCAATATGTTATCATTGTTGTCTGATACATTAACCTAAAAAACAAACAAAAAAATTGTTGTCTGATACTCTACAGTTATATGCAATATGTTATCATTGTTGTCTGATACATTAACCTAAAACAAACAAACAAAACTCTACAGTTATATGCAATATGTTATCATTGTTGTCTGATACATTAACCTAAAACAAACAAACAAAAAAACTCTACAGTTATATGCAATATGTTATCATTGTTGTCTGATACATTAATATAAAAAACAACAACAAAAACTCTACAGTTAAGTGCAATATGTTATCATTGTTGTCTGATACATTAACCTAAATACAAACAAACAAAAACTCTACAGTTATATGCAATATGTTATCATTGTTGTCTGATACATTAACCTAAAACAAACAAACAAAACTCTACAGTTATATGCAATATGTTATCATTGTTGTCTGATACATTAACCTAAAACAAAACAAACAAAACTCTACAGTTATATGCAATATGTTATCATTGTTGTCTGATACATTAACCTAAAAACAAACAAAAACTCTACAGTTATATGCAATATGTTATCATTGTTGTCTGATACATTAACCTAAAACAAACAAACAAAATATGTTATCTCTACAGTTATATGCAATATGTTATCATTGTTGTCTGATACATTAACCTAAAACAAACAAACAAAAACTCTACAGTTATATGCAATATGTTATCATTGTTGTCTGATACATTAACCTAAAACAAACAAACAAAAAAACTCTACAGTTATGTGCAATATGTTATCATTGTTGTCTGATACATTAACCTAAATACAAACAAAAAAAACTCTACAGTTATATGCAATATGTTATCATTGTTGTCTGATACATTAACCTAAAACAAACAAAAAACTCTACAGTTATATGCAATATGTTATCATTGTTGTCTGATACATTAACCTAAAACAAACAAACAAAAAAACTCTACAGTTATATGCAATATGTTATCATTGTTGTCTGATACATTAACCTAAAACAAACAAACAAAAACTCTACAGTTATATGCAATATGTTATCATTGTTGTCTGATACATTAACCTAAAACAAACAAACAAAACTCTACAGTTATATGCAATATGTTATCATTGTTGTCTGATACATTAACCTAAAACAAACAAACAAAAACTCTACAGTTATATGCAATATGTTATCATTGTTGTCTGATACATTAACCTAAAACAAACAAACAAAACTCTACAGTTATATGCAATATGTTATCATTGTTGTCTGATACATTAACCTAAAACAAACAAACAAAACTCTACAGTTATATGCAATATGTTATCATTGTTGTCTGATACATTAACCTAAAACAAACAAACAAAACTCTACAGTTATATGCAATATGTTATCATTGTTGTCTGATACATTAACCTAAAACAAACAAACAAAACTCTACAGTTATATGCAATATGTTATCATTGTTGTCTGATACATTAACCTAAAACTACAACAAACATTAACAAAAAAACTCTACAGTTATATGCAATATGTTATCATTGTTGTCTGATACATTAACCTAAAACAAACAAACAAAAAAAACTCTACAGTTATATGCAATATGTTATCATTGTTGTCTGATACATTAACCTAAAACAAACAAACAAAAAAAAACTCTACAGTTATATGCAATATGTTATCATTGTTGTCTGATACATTAACCTAAAACAAACAAACAAAACTCTACAGTCTACAGTTATATGCAATATGTTATCATTGTTGTCTGATACATTAACCTAAAACAAACAAACAAAAAACTCTACAGTTATATGCAATATGTTATCATTGTTGTCTGATACATTAACCTAAAACAAACAAACAAAACTCTACAGTTATATGCAATATGTTATCATTGTTGTCTGATACATTAACCTAAAACAAACAAACAAAAAACTCTACAGTTATATGCAATATGTTATCATTGTTGTCTGATACATTAACCTAAAACAAACAAACAAAAACTCTACAGTTATATGCAATATGTTATCATTGTTGTCTGATACATTAACCTAAAACAAACAAACAAAACTCTACAGTTATATGCAATATGTTATCATTGTTGTCTGATACATTAACCTAAAACAAACAAACAAAAAATATCTACAGTTATATGCAATATGTTATCATTGTTGTCTGATACATTAACCTAAAACAAACAAACAAAAACTCTACAGTTATATGCAATATGTTATCATTGTTGTCTGATACATTAACCTAAAACAAACAAACAAAAAACTCTACAGTTATATGCAATATGTTATCATTGTTGTCTGATACATTAACCTAAAACAAACAAACAAAATGCAATATGTTATCATTGTTGTCTCTACAGTTATATGCAATATGTTATCATTGTTGTCTGATACATTAACCTAAAAACAAACAAAAACTCTACAGTTATATGCAATATGTTATCATTGTTGTCTGATACATTAACCTAAAAACAAACAAAAACTCTACAGTTATATGCAATATGTTATCATTGTTGTCTGATACATTAACCTAAAACAAACAAACAAAAAAACTCTACAGTTATATGCAATATGTTATCATTGTTGTCTGATACATTAACCTAAAAACAAACAAAAACTCTACAGTTATATGCAATATGTTATCATTGTTGTCTGATACATTAACCTAAAAACAAACAAAAACTCTACAGTTATATGCAATATGTTATCATTGTTGTCTGATACATTAACCTAAAAACAAACAAAAACTCTACAGTTATATGCAATATGTTATCATTGTTGTCTGATACATTAACCTAAAACAAACAAACAAAAAACTCTACAGTTATATGCAATATGTTATCATTGTTGTCTGATACATTAACCTAAAACAAACAAACAAAAAAACTCTACAGTTATATGCAATATGTTATCATTGTTGTCTGATACATTAACCTAAAACAAACAAACAAAACTCTACAGTTATATGCAATATGTTATCATTGTTGTCTGATACATTAACCTAAAACAAACAAACAAACAAAACTCTACAGTTATATGCAATATGTTATCATTGTTGTCTGATACATTAACCTAAAACAAACAAACAAAAACTCTACAGTTATATGCAATATGTTATCTCTACAGTTATATGCAATATGTTATCATTGTTGTCTGATACATTAACCTAAAACAAACAAACAAAAACTCTACAGTTATATGCAATATGTTATCATTGTTGTCTGATACATTAACCTAAAACAAACAAACAAAACTCTACAGTTATATGCAATATGTTATCATTGTTGTCTGATACATTAACCTAAAACAAACAAACAAAACTCTACAGTTATATGCAATATGTTATCATTGTTGTCTGATACATTAACCTAAAACAAACAAACAAAAACTCTACAGTTATATGCAATATGTTATCATTGTTGTCTGATACATTAACCTAAAACAAACAAACAAAAAAACTACAGTTATATGCAATACATTATATGCAATATGTTATCATTGTTGTCTGATACATTAACCTAAAACAAACAAACAAAAACTCTACAGTTATATGCAATATGTTATCATTGTTGTCTGATACATTAACCTAAAACAAACAAACAAAAATACATTAACCTAAAACAAACAAACAAAACTCTACAGTTATATGCAATATGTTATCATTGTTGTCTGATACATTAACCTAAAACAAACAAACAAAAACTACAGTTATATGCAATATGTTATCATTGTTGTCTGATACATTGTTGTCTGATACATTAACCTAAAACAAACAAAAAAACTCTACAGTTATATGCAATATGTTATCATTGTTGTCTGATACATTAACCTAAAACAAACAAACAAAAAAATCTCTACAGTTATATGCAATATGTTATCATTGTTGTCTGATACATTAACCTAAAACAAACAAACAAAAACTCTACAGTTATATGCAATATGTTATCATTGTTGTCTGATACATTAACCTAAAACAAACAAACAAAAAAAACTCTACAGTTATATGCAATATGTTATCATTGTTGTCTGATACATTAACCTAAAACAAACAAACAAAAACTCTACAGTTATATGCAATATGTTATCATTGTTGTCTGATACATTAACCTAAAACAAACAAACAAAAACTCTACAGTTATATGCAATATGTTATCATTGTTGTCTGATACATTAACCTAAAACAAACAAACAAAAAAACAGTTATATGCAATATGTTATCATTGTTGTCTGACAGTTATATGCAATATGTTATCATTGTTGTCTGATACATTAACCTAAAACAAACAAAAAAAAAATATGCTCTACAGTTATATGCAATATGTTATCATTGTTGTCTGATACATTAACCTAAAACAAACAAACAAAAACTCTACAGTTATATGCAATATGTTATCATTGTTGTCTGATACATTAACCTAAAACAAACAAACAAAAAACTCTACAGTTATATGCAATATGTTATCATTGTTGTCTGATACATTAACCTAAAACAAACAAACAAAACTCTACAGTTATATGCAATATGTTATCATTGTTGTCTGATACATTAACCTAAAACAAAAACAAACAAAAATTGTTGTCTGATACATCTACAGTTATATGCAATATGTTATCATTGTTGTCTGATACATTAACCTAAAACAAACAAACAAAAACTCTACAGTTATATGCAATATGTTATCATTGTTGTCTGATACATTAACCTAAAACAAACAAACAAAAAATATGTTATCTCTACAGTTATATGCAATATGTTATCATTGTTGTCTGATACATTAACCTAAAACAAACAAACAAAACTCTACAGTTATATGCAATATGTTATCATTGTTGTCTGATACATTAACCTAAAACAAACAAAAAAAACTCTACAGTTATATGCAATATGTTATCATTGTTGTCTGATACATTAACCTAAAACAAACAAACAAAAAAACTCTACAGTTATATGCAATATGTTATCATTGTTGTCTGATACATTAACCTAAAACAAACAAACAAAACTCTACAGTTATATGCAATATGTTATCATTGTTGTCTGATACATTAACCTAAAACAAACAAACAAAAAAATCATTGTTGTCTCTACAGTTATATGCAATATGTTATCATTGTTGTCTGATACATTAACCTAAAACAAACAAACAAAACTCTACAGTTATATGCAATATGTTATCATTGTTGTCTGATACATTAACCTAAAACAAACAAACAAAAAAAACTCTACAGTTATATGCAATATGTTATCATTGTTGTCTGATACATTAACTTAAATACAAACAAATAAAACTCTACAGTTATATGGAATATGTTATCATTGTTGTCTGATACATTAACCTAAAAACAAACAAAAACTCTACAGTTATATGCAATATGTTATCATTGTTGTCTGATACATTAACCTAAAACAAACAAACAAAAAAACTCTACAGTTATATGCAATATGTTATCATTGTTGTCTGATACATTAATATAAAAAAAACAAACAAAAACTCTACAGTTAAGTGCAATATGTTATCATTGTTGTCTGATACATTAACCTAAATACAAACAAACAAACAAAAACTCTACAGTTATATGCAATGTGTTATCATTGATGTCTGATACATTAACCTAAAACAAACAAACAAAACTCTACAGTTATATGCAATATGTTATCATTGTTGTCTGATACATTAACCTAAAAACAAACAAAAACTCTACAGTTATATGCAATATGTTATCATTGTTGTCTGATACATTAACCTAAAAACAAACAAAAACTCTACAGTTATATGCAATATGTTATCATTGTTGTCTGATACATTAACCTAAAAACAAACAAAAACTCTACAGTTATATGCAATATGTTATCATTGTTGTCTGATACATTAACCTAAAACAAACAAACAAAAAATATCTACAGTTATATGCAATATGTTATCATTGTTGTCTGATACATTAACCTAAAACAAACAAACAAAAAAACTCTACAGTTATATGCAATATGTTATCATTGTTGTCTGATACATTAACCTAAAACAAACAAACAAAAAAATGCAATATGTTATCATTGTCTACAGTTATATGCAATATGTTATCATTGTTGTCTGATACATTAACCTAAAACAAACAAACAAAACTCTACAGTTATATGCAATATGTTATCATTGTTGTCTGATACATTAACCTAAAACAAACAAACAAAAAAAAAAACAAACAAAACTCTACAGTTATATGCAATATGTTATCATTGTTGTCTGATACATTAACCTAAAACAAACAAACAAAAACTCTACAGTTATATGCAATATGTTATCATTGTTGTCTGATACATTAACCTAAAACAAACAAACAAAAAAACTCTACAGTTATATGCAATATGTTATCATTGTTGTCTGATACATTAACCTAAAACAAACAAACAAAAAAACTCTACAGTTATATGCAATATGTTATCATTGTTGTCTGATACATTAACCTAAAACAAACAAACAAAAAAAACTCTACAGTTATATGCAATATGTTATCATTGTTGTCTGATACATTAACCTAAAACAAACAAACAAAAACTCTACAGTTATATGCAATATGTTATCATTGTTGTCTGATACATTAACCTAAAACAAACAAACAAAAACTCTACAGTTATATGCAATATGTTATCATTGTTGTCTGATACATTAACCTAAAAACAAACAAAAACTCTACAGTTATATGCAATATGTTATCATTGTTGTCTGATACATTAACCTAAAACAAACAAACAAAATGCAATATGTTATCATCTACAGTTATATGCAATATGTTATCATTGTTGTCTGATACATTAACCTAAAACAAACAAACAAAAAAGTTATATCTACAGTTATATGCAATATGTTATCATTGTTGTCTGATACATTAACCTAAAACAAACAAACAAAACTCTACAGTTATATGCAATATGTTATCATTGTTGTCTGATACATTAACCTAAAACAAACAAACAAAACTCTACAGTTATATGCAATATGTTATCATTGTTGTCTGATACATTAACCTAAAACAAACAAACAAAAAAAAACTCTCTACAGTTATATGCAATATGTTATCATTGTTGTCTGATACATTAACCTAAAACAAACAAACAAAAACTCTACAGTTATATGCAATATGTTATCATTGTTGTCTGATACATTAACCTAAAACAAACAAACAAAAACTCTACAGTTATATGCAATATGTTATCATTGTTGTCTGATACATTAACCTAAAAACAAACAAACAAAAAAAAAACTCTACAGTTATATGCAATGTGTTATCATTGTTGTCTGATACATTAACCTAAAAACAAACAAAAACTCTACAGTTCTATGCAATATGTTATCATTGTTGTCTGATACATTAACCTAAAACAAACAAACAAAAAAAACTCTACAGTTATATGCAATATGTTATCATTGTTGTCTGATACATTAACCTAAAACAAACAAACAAAACTCTACAGTTATATGCAATATGTTATCATTGTTGTCTGATACTCTACAGTTATATGCAATATGTTATCATTGTTGTCTGATACATTAACCTAAAACAAACAAACAAAAAAAACAAACTCTACAGTTATATGCAATATGTTATCATTGTTGTCTGATACATTAACCTAAAAACAAACAAAAACTCTACAGTTATATGCAATATGTTATCATTGTTGTCTGATACATTAACCTAAAAACAAACAAAAACTCTACAGTTATATGCAATATGTTATCATTGTTGTCTGATACATTAAACTAAAACAAACAAACAAAAAAACTCTACAGTTATATGCAATATGTTATCATTGTTGTCTGATACATTAACCTAAAAACAAACAAAAACTCTACAGTTATATGCAATATGTTATCATTGTTGTCTGATACATTAACCTAAAAACAAACAAAAACTCTACAGTTATATGCAATATGTTATCATTGTTGTCTGATACATTAACCTAAAAACAAACAAAAACTCTACAGTTATATGCAATATGTTATCATTGTTGTCTGATACATTAACCTAAAACAAACAAACAAAAAAAACTCTACAGTTATATGCAATATGTTATCATTGTTGTCTGATACATTAACCTAAAAACAAACAAAAACTCTACAGTTATATGCAATATGTTATCATTGTTGTCTGATACATTAACCTAAAACAAACAAACAAAAAAACTCTACAGTTATATGCAATATGTTATCATTGTTGTCTGATACATTAACCTAAAACAAACAAACAAAACTCTACAGTTATATGCAATATGTTATCATTGTTGTCTGATACATTAACCTAAATACAAAAAAAAATACCCTACAGTTATATGCAATGTGTTATCATTGTTGTCTGATACATTAACCTGAAAACAAACAAAAACTGTACAGTTATATACAATATGTTATCATTGTTGTCTGATACATTAACCTAAAACAAACAAACAAAAAAACTCTACAGTTATATGCAATATGTTATCATTGTTGTCTGATACATTAACCTAAAACAAACAAACAAAACTCTACAGTTATATGCAATATGTTATCATTGTTGTCTGATACATTAACCTAAAACAAACAAACAAAAACTCTACAGTTATATGCAATATGTTATCATTGTTGTCTGATACATTAACCTAAAACAAACAAACAAAAAAACAAACTCTACAGTTATATGCAATATGTTATCATTGTTGTCTGATACATTAACCTAAAACAAACAAACAAAACTCTACAGTTATATGCAATATGTTATCATTGTTGTCTGATACATTAACCTAAAAACAAACAAAAACTCTACAGTTATATGCAATATGTTATCATTGTTGTCTGATACATTAACCTAAAAACAAACAAAAACTCTACAGTTATATGCAATATGTTATCATTGTTGTCTGATACATTAACCTAAAAACAAACAAAAACTCTACAGTTATATGCAATATGTTATCATTGTTGTCTGATACATTAACCTAAAACAAACAAACAAAAACTCTACAGTTATATGCAATATGTTATCATTGTTGTCTGATACATTAACCTAAAACAAACAAAACTCTACAGTTATATGCAATATGTTATCATTGTTGTCTGATACATTAACCTAAAACAAACAAACAAAAAAACTCTACAGTTATATGCAATATGTTATCATTGTTGTCTGATACATTAACCTAAAACAAACAAACAAAAACTCTACAGTTATATGCAATATGTTAAATACATCTACAGTTATATGCAATATGTTATTATTGTTGTCTGATACATTAACCTAAAACAAACAAACAAAAAAACTCTACAGTTATATGCAATATGTTATCATTGTTGTCTGATACATTAACCTAAAACAAACAAACAAAAACTCTACAGTTATATGCAATATGTTATCATTGTTGTCTGATACATTAACCTAAAACAAACAAACAAAACTCTACAGTTATATGCAATACTGTTAACCTAAAACAAACAAACAAAACTCAATATGTTATCATTGTTGTCTGATACATTAACCTAAAACAAACAAACAAAAAAAACTCTACAGTTATATGCAATATGTTATCATTGTTGTCTGATACATTAACCTAAAACAAACAAACAAAAACTCTACAGTTATATGCAATATGTTATCATTGTTGTCTGATACATTAACCTAAAACAAACAAACAAAACTCTACAGTTATATGCAATATGTTATCATTGTTGTCTGATACATTAACCTAAAACAAACAAACAAAAAAAAACTCTACAGTTATATGCAATATGTTATCATTGTTGTCTGATACATTAACCTAAAACAAACAAACAAAAAATATGTTATCTCTACAGTTATATGCAATATGTTATCATTGTTGTCTGATACATTAACCTAAAACAAACAAACAAAAAAAAAAAACTCTACAGTTATATGCAATATGTTATCATTGTTGTCTGATACATTAACCTAAAACAAACAAACAAAAAACTCTACAGTTATATGCAATATGTTATCATTGTTGTCTGATACATTAACCTAAAACAAACAAACAAAAACTCTACAGTTATATGCAATATGTTATCATTGTTGTCTGATACATTAACCTAAAAACAAACAAAAACTCTACAGTTATATGCAATATGTTATCATTGTTGTCTGATACATTAACCTAAAACAAACAAACAAAAACTCTACAGTTATATGCAATATGTTATCATTGTTGTCTGATACATTAACCTAAAACAAACAAACAAAACTCTACAGTTATATGCAATATGTTATCATTGTTGTCTGATACATTAACCTAAAACAAACAAACAAAAAAAAACTACAGTTATATGCAATATGTTATCATTGTTGTCTGATACATTAACCTAAAACAAACAAACAAAACTCTACAGTTATATGCAATATGTTATCATTGTTGTCTGATACATTAACCTAAAACAAACAAACAAAAACTCTACAGTTATATGCAATATGTTATCATTGTTGTCTGATACATTAACCTAAAACAAACAAACAAAAAAAACTCTACAGTTATATGCAATATGTTATCATTGTTGTCTGATACATTAACCTAAAACAAACAAAAAAAACAAAATGCAATATGTTATCTCTACATTAACCTAAAAACATCTACAGTATGCAATATGTTATCATTGTTGTCTGATACATTAACCTAAAACAAACAAACAAAAACTCTACAGTTATATGCAATATGTTATCATTGTTGTCTGATACATTAACCTAAAACAAACAAACAAAACTCTACAGTTATATGCAATATGTTATCATTGTTGTCTGATACATTAACCTAAAACAAACAAACAAAAACTCTACAGTTATATGCAATATGTTATCATTGTTGTCTGATACATTAACCTAAAACAAACAAACAAAAAATACATTAACTCTACAGTTATATGCAATATGTTATCATTGTTGTCTGATACATTAACCTAAAACAAACAAACAAAAACTCTACAGTTATATGCAATATGTTATCATTGTTGTCTGATACATTAACCTAAAACAAACAAACAAAAAAAACTCTACAGTTATATGCAATATGTTATCATTGTTGTCTGATACATTAACCTAAAACAAACAAACAAAAAAACTCTACAGTTATATGCAATATGTTATCATTGTTGTCTGATACATTAACCTAAAACAAACAAACAAAAACTCTACAAAAAAATCTTGTTGTCTACAGTTATATGCAATATGTTATCATTGTTGTCTGATACATTAACCTAAAACAAACAAACAAAACTCTACAGTTATATGCAATATGTTATCATTGTTGTCTGATACATTAACCTAAAAACAAACAAACAAAATCTCTACAGTTATATGCAATATGTTATCATTGTTGTCTGATACATTAACCTAAAACAAACAAACAAAAAATATGTTATCTCTACAGTTATATGCAATATGTTATCATTGTTGTCTGATACATTAACCTAAAAACAAACAAACAAAACTCTACAGTTATATCTACAGTTATATGCATATGTTATCATTGTTGTCTGATACATTAACCTAAAACAAACAAACAAAAACTCTACAGTTATATGCAATATGTTATCATTGTTGTCTGATACATTAACCTAAAACAAACAAACAAAACTCTACAGTTATATGCAATATGTTATCATTGTTGTCTGATACATTAACCTAAAACAAACAAACAAAAAACTCTACAGTTATATGCAATATGTTATCATTGTTGTCTGATACATTAACCTAAAACAAACAAACAAAAAAACTCTACAGTTATATGCAATATGTTATCATTGTTGTCTGATACATTAACCTAAAACAAACAAACAAAACTCTACAGTTATATGCAATATGTTATCATTGTTGTCTGATACATTAACCTAAAACAAACAAACAAAAACTCTACAGTTATATGCAATATGTTATCATTGTTGTCTGATACATTAACCTAAAAACAAACAAAAACTCTACAGTTATATGCAATATGTTATCATTGTTGTCTGATACATTAACCTAAAACAAACAAACAAAAACTCTACAGTTATATGCAATATGTTATCATTGTTGTCTGATACATTAACCTAAAACAAACAAACAAAAAAACTCTACAGTTATATGCAATATGTTATCATTGTTGTCTGATACATTAACCTAAAACAAACAAACAAAAAAAAACTCTACAGTTATATGCAATATGTTATCATTGTTGTCTGATACATTAACCTAAAACAAACAAACAAAAAAACTACAGTTATATGCAATATGTTATCATTGTTGTCTGATACATTAACCTAAAACAAACAAACAAAAAACTCTACAGTTATATGCAATATGTTATCATTGTTGTCTGATACATTAACCTAAAACAAACAAACAAAAAACAAAAACTCTACAGTTATATGCAATATGTTATCATTGTTGTCTGATACATTAACCTAAAACAAACAAACAAAAACTCTACAGTTATATGCAATATGTTATCATTGTTGTCTGATACATTAACCTAAAACAAACAAACAAAAACTCTACAGTTATATGCAATATGTTATCATTGTTGTCTGATACATTAACCTAAAACAAACAAACAAAAAAAACTCTACAGTTATATGCAATATGTTATCATTGTTGTCTGATACATTAACCTAAAACAAACAAACAAAACTCTACAGTTATATGCAATATGTTATCATTGTTGTCTGATACATTAACCTAAAACAAACAAACAAAAAAAACTCTACAGTTATATGCAATATGTTATCATTGTTGTCTGATACATTAACCTAAAACAAACAAACAAAAACTCTCTACAGTTATATGCAATATGTTATCATTGTTGTCTGATACATTAACCTAAAAACAAACAAACAAAAAGTTATATGCAATATGTTATCATTGTTGTCTGATACTCTACAGTTATATGCAATATGTTATCATTGTTGTCTGATACATTAACCTAAAACAAACAAACAAAAAACTCTACAGTTATATGCAATATGTTATCATTGTTGTCTGATACATTAACCTAAAAACAAACAAAAACTCTACAGTTATATGCAATATGTTATCATTGTTGTCTGATACATTAACCTAAAACAAACAAACAAAACTCTACAGTTATATGCAATATGTTATCATTGTTGTCTGATACATTAACCTAAAACAAACAAACAAAAAACTCTACAGTTATATGCAATATGTTATCATTGTTGTCTGATACATTAACCTAAAACAAACAAACAAAAAAACTCTACAGTTATATGCAATATGTTATCATTGTTGTCTGATACATTAACCTAAAACAAACAAACAAAAACTCTACAGTTATATGCAATATGTTATCATTGTTGTCTGATACATTAACCTAAAACAAACAAACAAAAAAAACTACAGTTATATGCAATATGTTATCATTGTTGTCTGATACATTAACCTAAAACAAACAAACAAAACTCTAAAAACTCTACAGTTATGCAATATGTTATCATTGTTGTCTGATACATTAACCTAAAACAAACAAAAACAAAAAATCTACAGTTATATGCAATATGTTATCATTGTTGTCTGATACATTAACCTAAAACAAACAAACAAAAACTCTACAGTTATATGCAATATGTTATCATTGTTGTCTGATACATTAACCTAAAACAAACAAACAAAAAAACTCTACAGTTATATGCAATATGTTATCATTGTTGTCTGATACATTAACCTAAAACAAACAAACAAAAAAACTCTACAGTTATATGCAATATGTTATCATTGTTGTCTGATACATTAACCTAAAACAAACAAACAAAAACTCTACAGTTATATGCAATATGTTATCATTGTTGTCTGATACATTAACCTAAAACAAACAAACAAAACTCTCTACAGTTATATGCAATATGTTATCATTGTTGTCTGATACATTAACCTAAAACAAACAAACAAAAAAACTCTACAGTTATATGCAATATGTTATCATTGTTGTCTGATACATTAACCTAAAACAAACAAACAAAAAAAAAACTCTACAGTTATATGCAATATGTTATCATTGTTGTCTGATACATTAACCTAAAACAAACAAAAAAAAAACTCTACAGTTATATGCAATATGTTATCATTGTTGTCTGATACATTAACCTAAAACAAACAAACAAAACTCTACAGTTATATGCAATATGTTATCATTGTTGTCTGATACATTAACCTAAAACAAACAAACAAAAAACTCTACAGTTATATGCAATATGTTATCATTGTTGTCTGATACATTAACCTAAAACAAACAAACAAAAAATGTTATCTACAGTTATATGCAATATGTTATCATTGTTGTCTGATACATTAACCTAAAACAAACAAACAAAAACTCTACAGTTATATGCAATATGTTATCATTGTTGTCTGATACATTAACCTAAAACAAACAAACAAAAACTCTACAGTTATATGCAATATGTTATCATTGTTGTCTGATACATTAACCTAAAACAAACAAACAAAAACTCTACAGTTATATGCAATATGTTATCATTGTTGTCTGATACATTAACCTAAAACAAACAAACAAAAAAAAAACTCTACAGTTATATGCAATGTGTTATCATTGTTGTCTGATACATTAACCTAAAAACAAACAAAAACTCTACAGTTATATGCAATATGTTATCATTGTTGTCTGATACATTAACCTAAAACAAACAAACAAAAAACTCTACAGTTATATGCAATATGTTATCATTGTTGTCTGATACATTAACCTAAAACAAACAAACAAAAACAGTTATATGCTCTACAGTTATATGCAATATGTTATCATTGTTGTCTGATACATTAACCTAAAACAAACAAACAAAAAAAACTCTACAGTTATATGCAATATGTTATCATTGTTGTCTGATACATTAACCTAAAACAAACAAACAAAAAAACTCTACAGTTATATGCAATATGTTATCATTGTTGTCTGATACATTAACCTAAAACAAACAAACAAAACTCTACAGTTATATGCAATATGTTATCATTGTTGTCTGATACATTAACCTAAAACAAACAAACAAAAACAGTTATATGCAATATGTCTACAGTTATATGCAATATGTTATCATTGTTGTCTGATACATTAACCTAAAACAAACAAACAAAAAAACTCTACAGTTATATGCAATATGTTATCATTGTTGTCTGATACATTAACCTAAAACAAACAAACAAAACTCTACAGTTATATGCAATATGTTATCATTGTTGTCTGATACATTAACCTAAAAACAAACAAAAACTCTACAGTTATATGCAATATGTTATCATTGTTGTCTGATACATTAACCTAAAACAAAAAAAAAAAAAACTCTACAGTTATATGCAATATGTTATCATTGTTGTCTGATACATTAACCTAAAACAAACAAACAAAACTCTACAGTTATATGCAATATGTTATCATTGTTGTCTGATACATTAACCTAAAAAAAAAAACAACAAAAACTCTACAGTTATATGCAATATGTTATCATTGTTGTCTGATACATTAACCTAAATACAAACAAACAAAAACTCTACAGTTATATGCAATATGTTATCATTGTTGTCTGATACATTAACCTAAAACAAACAAACAAAAACAGTTATATGCTCTACAGTTATATGCAATATGTTATCATTGTTGTCTGATACATTAACCTAAAACAAACAAACAAAAAAACTCTACAGTTATATGCAATATGTTATCATTGTTGTCTGATACATTAACCTAAAACAAACAAACAAAAAACTCTACAGTTATATGCAATATGTTATCATTGTTGTCTGATACATTAACCTAAAACAAACAAACAAAAACTCTACAGTTATATGCAATATGTTATCATTGTTGTCTGATACATTAACCTAAAACAAACAAACAAAAATGCTCTACAGTTATATGCAATATGTTATCATTGTTGTCTGATACATTAACCTAAAAACAAACAAAAACTCTACAGTTATATGCAATATGTTATCATTGTTGTCTGATACATTAACCTAAAAACAAACAAAAACTCTACAGTTATATGCAATATGTTATCATTGTTGTCTGATACATTAACCTAAAACAAACAAACAAAACTCTACAGTTATATGCAATATGTTATCATTGTTGTCTGATACATTAACCTAAAACAAACAAACAAAAAACAGTTATATGCAATCTACAGTTATATGCAATATGTTATCATTGTTGTCTGATACATTAACCTAAAAACAAACAAAAACTCTACAGTTATATGCAATATGTTATCATTGTTGTCTGATACATTAACCTAAAAACAAACAAAAACTCTACAGTTATATGCAATATGTTATCATTGTTGTCTGATACATTAACCTAAAACAAACAAACAAAAAAAAACTACAGTTATATGCAATATGTTATCATTGTTGTCTGATACATTAACCTAAAACAAACAAACAAAAAAACTCTACAGTTATATGCAATATGTTATCATTGTTGTCTGATACATTAACCTAAAACAAACAAACAAAACTCTACAGTTATATGCAATATGTTATCATTGTTGTCTGATACATTAACCTAAAACAAACAAACAAAAAAACTCTACAGTTATATGCAATATGTTATCATTGTTGTCTGATACATTAACCTAAAAACAAACAAAAACTCTACAGTTATATGCAATATGTTATCATTGTTGTCTGATACATTAACCTAAAAACAAACAAAAACTCTACAGTTATATGCAATATGTTATCATTGTTGTCTGATACATTAACCTAAAACAAACAAACAAAAAAAAAACTCTACAGTTATATGCAATATGTTATCATTGTTGTCTGATACATTAACCTAAAAACAAACAAACAAAACTCTACAGTTATATGCAATATGTTATCATTGTTGTCTGATACATTAACCTAAAAACAAACAAACAAAAACTCTACAGTTATATGCAATATGTTATCATTGTTGTCTGATACATTAACCTAAATACAAACAAACAAAAAAACTCTACAGTTATATGCAATATGTTATCATTGTTGTCTGATACATTAACCTAAATACAAACAAACAAAACTCTACAGTTATATGCAATATGTTATCATTGTTGTCTGATACATTAACCTAAAAAAACAAACAAAAACTCTACAGTTATATGCAATATGTTATCATTGTTGTCTGATACATTAACCTAAAACAAACAAACAAAACTCTACAGTTATATGCAATATGTTATCATTGTTGTCTGATACATTAACCTAAAACAAACAAACAAAAAACTCTACAGTTATATGCAATATGTTATCATTGTTGTCTGATACATTAACCTAAAACAAACAAACAAAAAACTCTACAGTTATATGCAATATGTTATCATTGTTGTCTGATACATTAACCTAAAACAAACAAACAAACAAACAAAACTCTACAGTTATATGCAATATGTTATCATTGTTGTCTGATACATTAACCTAAAACAAACAAACAAAACTCTACAGTTATATGCAATATGTTATCATTGTTGTCTGATACATTAACCTAAAACAAACAAACAAAACTCTACAGTTATATGCAATATGTTATCATTGTTGTCTGATACATTAACCTAAAACAAACAAACAAAAAACTCTACAGTTATATGCAATATGTTGTCATTGTTGTCTGATACATTAACCTGAAAACAAACAAAAACTACAGTTATATGCAATATGTTATCATTGTTGTCTGACACATTAAAATAAAAATAAACAAACAAAAAATCTACAGTTAAATGCAATATGTTAACATTGTTGTCTGATACATTAACCTAAAACAAACAAAAAAAAGTCTAAATAAATATGTTATCATTGTTGTCTGATACATTAACTAAAACAAACAAACAAAACTCTACAGTTATGCAATATGTTATCATTGTTGTCTGATACATTAACCTAAAACAAACAAACAAAACTCTACAGTTATATGCAATATGTTATCATTGTTGTCTGATACATTAACCTAAAACAAACAAAAACAAAAACTACAGTTATATGCAATATGTTATCATTGTTGTCTGATACATTAACCTAAAAACAAACAAAAACTCTACAGTTATATGCAATATGTTATCATTGTTGTCTGATACATTAACCTAAAAACAAACAAAAACTCTACAGTTATATGCAATATGTTATCATTGTTGTCTGATACATTAACCTAAAAAAAACAAACAAAAACTCTACAGTTAAATGCAATATGTTATCATTGTTGTCTGATACATTAACCTAAATACAAACAAACAAACAAAAACTCTACAGTTATATGCAATGTGTTATCATTGATGTCTGATACATTAACCTAAAACAAACAAACAAAACTCTACAGTTATATGCAATATGTTATCATTGTTGTCTGATATATTAAACTAAAAACAAACAAAAACTCTATAGTTATATGCAATGTGTTATCATTGTTGTGTGATACATTAATCTAAATACAAACAAAAAAAACTCTACAATTATATGCAATATGTTATCATTGTAGTCTGTTACATTAACCTAAAAACAAACAAACAAAAAAACTCTACAGTTATATGCAATATGTTATCATTGTTGTCTGATACATTAACCTAAAACAAACAAACAAAAAAACTCTACAGTTATATGCAATATGTTATCATTGTTGTCTGATACATTAACCTAAAACAAACAAACAAAAAAAAAAACTACAGTTATATGCAATATGTTATCATTGTTGTCTGATACATTAACCTAAAACAAACAAACAAAAACTCTACAGTTATATGCAATATGTTATCATTGTTGTCTGATACATTAACCTAAAACAAACAAACAAAAAAAACTCTACAGTTATATGCAATATGTTATCATTGTTGTCTGATACATTAACCTAAAACAAACAAACAAAAACTCTACAGTTATATGCAATATGTTATCATTGTTGTCTGATACATTAACCTAAAACAAACAAACAAAAAACTCTACAGTTATATGCAATATGTTATCATTGTTGTCTGATACATTAACCTAAAACAAACAAACAAAAAAAAAACTCTCTACAGTTATATGCAATATGTTATCATTGTTGTCTGATACATTAACCTAAAACAAACAAACAAAAACTCTACAGTTATATGCAATATGTTATCATTGTTGTCTGATACATTAACCTAAAACAAACAAACAAAAAAAACTCTACAGTTATATGCAATATGTTATCATTGTTGTCTGATACATTAAACTAAATACAAACAAAGAAAATCTCTACAGTTATATGCAATATGTTATCATTGTTGTCTGATACATTAACCTAAAAACAAACAAACAAAAACTCTACAGTTATATGCAATATGTTATCATTGTTGTCTGATACATTAACCTAAAAAAACAAACAAAAAGTTATATGCAATATGTTATCTCTACAGTTATATGCAATATGTTATCATTGTTGTCTGATACATTAACCTAAAACAAACAAACAAAAAACTCTACAGTTATATGCAATATGTTATCATTGTTGTCTGATACATTAACCTAAAACAAACAAACAAAAAAACTCTACAGTTATATGCAATATGTTATCATTGTTGTCTGATACATTAACCTAAAACAAACAAACAAAAAACAGTTATATGCTCTACAGTTATATGCAATATGTTATCATTGTTGTCTGATACATTAACCTAAAAACAAACAAAAACTCTACAGTTATATGCAATATGTTATCATTGTTGTCTGATACATTAACCTAAAACAAACAAACAAAAACTCTACAGTTATATGCAATATGTTATCATTGTTGTCTGATACATTAACCTAAAACAAACAAACAAAACTCTACAGTTATATGCAATATGTTATCATTGTTGTCTGATACATTAACCTAAAACAAACAAACAAAACTCTACAGTTATATGCAATATGTTATCATTGTTGTCTGATACATTAACCTAAAAACAAACAAAAACTCTACAGTTATATGCAATATGTTATCATTGTTGTCTGATACATTAACCTAAAAACAAACAAACAAAAAAAAACTACAGTTATATGCAATATGTTATCATTGTTGTCTGATACATTAACCTAAAACAAACAAACAAAAACAGTTATCTACAGTTATATGCAATATGTTATCATTGTTGTCTGATACATTAACCTAAAACAAACAAACAAAACTCTACAGTTATATGCAATATGTTATCATTGTTGTCTGATACATTAACCTAAAACAAACAAACAAAAAACTCTACAGTTATATGCAATATGTTATCATTGTTGTCTGATACATTAACCTAAAAACAAACAAAAACTCTACAGTTATATGCAATATGTTATCATTGTTGTCTGATACATTAACCTAAAACAAACAAAAAAAAACCTAAAACTCTACAGTTATATGCAATATGTTATCATTGTTGTCTGATACATTAACCTAAAAACAAACAAACAAAAACTCTACAGTTATATGCAATATGTTATCATTGTTGTCTGATACATTAACCTAAAACAAACAAACAAAAAAAAACTCTACAGTTATATGCAATATGTTATCATTGTTGTCTGATACATTAACCTAAAACAAACAAACAAAAAAACTCTACAGTTATATGCAATATGTTATCATTGTTGTCTGATACATTAACCTAAAAACAAACAAAAACTCTACAGTTATATGCAATATGTTATCATTGTTGTCTGATACATTAACCTAAAACAAACAAACAAAAACTCTACAGTTATATGCAATATGTTATCATTGTTGTCTGATACATTAACCTAAAAACAAACAAACAAAAACTCTACAGTTATATGCAATATGTTATCATTGTTGTCTGATACATTAACCTAAAACAAACAAACAAAACTCTACAGTTATATGCAATATGTTATCATTGTTGTCTGATACATTAACCTAAAACAAACAAACAAAAACTCTACAGTTATATGCAATATGTTATCATTGTTGTCTGATACATTAACCTAAAAACAAACAAAAAAAACTCTACAGTTAAATGCAATATGTTATCATTGTTGTCTGATACATTAACCTAAAACAAACAAAAACTCTACAGTTATATGCAATATGTTATCATTGTTGTCCGATACATTAAACTAAAACAAACAAACAAAAAATCTACAGTTAAATGCAATATGTTATCATTGTTGTCTGATACATTAACCTAAAAACAAACAAAAAAAACTCTACAGTTATATGCAATATGTTATCATTGTTGTCTGATACATTAACCTAAAACAAACAAACAAAAACTCTACAGTTATATGCAATATGTTATCATTGTTGTCTGATACATTAACCTAAAAACAAACAAACAAAAAACCTAAAAAACAAACAAAAACTCTATAGTTATATGCAATGTGTTATCATTGTTGTGTGATACATTAATCTAAATACAAACAAAAAAAAAACTCTACCGTTATATGCAATGTGTTATCATTGTTGTCTGATACATTAACCTAAAAACAAACAAAAAACTCTAAAATGCAATCTACAGTTATATGCAATATGTTATCATTGTTGTCTGATACATTAACCTAAAAACAAACAAACAAAACTCTACAGTTATATGCAATATGTTATCATTGTTGTCTGATACATTAACCTAAAAACAAACAAACAAAACTCTACAGTTATATGCAATATGTTATCATTGTTGTCTGATACATTAACCTAAAACAAAC
Organism: Tachypleus tridentatus; assembly: GCF_004210375.1. Classification (NCBI taxonomy): domain Eukaryota; kingdom Metazoa; phylum Arthropoda; class Merostomata; order Xiphosura; family Limulidae; genus Tachypleus; species Tachypleus tridentatus. The sequence goes on from NC_134827.1 coordinate 54,930,540, forward strand.
AAACAAAAAAACTCTACAGTTATATGCAATATGTTATCATTGTTGTCTGATACATTAACCTAAAAACAAACAAAAACTCTACAGTTATATGCAATATGTTATCATTGTTGTCTGATACATTAAACTAAAACAAACAAACAAAAAATCTACAGTTAAATGCAATATGTTATCATTGTTGTCTGATACATTAACCTAAAAACAAACAAAAAAAACTCTACAGTTATATGCAATATGTTATCATTGTTGTCTGATACATTAACCTAAAACAAACAAACAAAAACTCTACAGTTATATGCAATATGTTATCATTGTTGTCTGATACATTAACCTAAATACAAACAAACAAAACTCTACAGTTATATGTATGTTATCATTGTTGTCTGATACATTAACCTAAAAAAAACAAACAAAACTCTACAGTTATATGCAATATGTTATCATTGTTGTCTGATACATTAACCTAAAAACAAACAAAAACTCTACAGTTATATGCAATATGTTATCATTGTTGTCTGATACATTAACCTAAAAACAAACAAAAACTCTACAGTTATATGCAATATGTTATCATTGTTGTCTGATACATTAACCTAAAACAAACAAACAAAAAAAAAACTCTACAGTTATATGCAATATGTTATCATTGTTGTCTGATACATTAACCTAAAACAAACAAACAAAAAAACTCTACAGTTATATGCAATATGTTATCATTGTTGTCTGATACATTAACCTAAAAACAAACAAACAAAAACTCTACAGTTATATGCAATATGTTATCAATATGTTATCATTGTTGATACTGATACATTAACCTAAAACAAACAAACAAAACTCTACAGTTATATGCAATATGTTATCATTGTTGTCTGATACATTAACCTAAAACAAACAAACAAAAAACTCTACAGTTATATGCAATATGTTATCATTGTTGTCTGATACATTAACCTAAAACAAACAAACAAAAACTCTACAGTTATATGCAATATGTTATCATTGTTGTCTGATACATTAACCTAAAACAAACAAACAAAAAAACAAACTCTACAGTTATATGCAATATGTTATCATTGTTGTCTGATACATTAACCTAAAACAAACAAACAAAAAACTCTACAGTTATATGCAATATGTTATCATTGTTGTCTGATACATTAACCTAAAAACAAACAAACAAAAACTCTACAGTTATATGCAATATGTTATCATTGTTGTCTGATACATTAACCTAAAACAAACAAACAAAAAATATGTTATCATTGTTGTCTGATACATCTACAGTTACAGTTATATGCAATATGTTATCATTGTTGTCTGATACATTAACCTAAAACAAACAAACAAAAAAAAACTCTACAGTTATATGCAATATGTTATCATTGTTGTCTGATACATTAACCTAAAACAAACAAACAAAAAACTCTACAGTTATATGCAATATGTTATCATTGTTGTCTGATACATTAACCTAAAACAAACAAACAAAAAAAAAAACTCTACAGTTATATGCAATATGTTATCATTGTTGTCTGATACATTAACCTAAAACAAACAAACAAAAAAAACTCTACAGTTATATGCAATATGTTATCATTGTTGTCTGATACATTAACCTAAAACAAACAAACAAAAAACTCTACAGTTATATGCAATATGTTATCATTGTTGTCTGATACATTAACCTAAAAACAAACAAAAACTCTACAGTTATATGCAATATGTTATCATTGTTGTCTGATACATTAACCTAAAACAAACAAACAAAAACTCTACAGTTATATGCAATATGTTATCATTGTTGTCTGATACATTAACCTAAAAACAAACAAAAACTCTACAGTTATATGCAATATGTTATCATTGTTGTCTGATACATTAACCTAAATACAAACAAACAAAACTCTACAGTTATATGCAATATGTTATCATTGTTGTCTGATACATTAACCTAAAAACAAACAAAAACTCTACAGTTATATGCAATATGTTATCATTGTTGTCTGATACATTAACCTAAAAACAAACAAACAAAAAAAAAAAACTCTACAGTTATATGCAATATGTTATCATTGTTGTCTGATACATTAACCTAAAACAAACAAACAAAAATATGTTATCTCTACAGTTATATGCAATATGTTATCATTGTTGTCTGATACATTAACCTAAAAACAAACAAACAAAAAAAACTCTACAGTTATATGCAATATGTTATCATTGTTGTCTGATACATTAACCTAAAAACAAACAAACAAAAACTCTACAGTTATATGCAATATGTTATCATTGTTGTCTGATACATTAACCTAAATACAAACAAACAAAAAACTCTACAGTTATATGCAATATGTTATCATTGTTGTCTGATACATTAACCTAAAACAAACAAACAAAACTCTACAGTTATATGCAATATGTTATCATTGTTGTCTGATACATTAACCTAAAACAAACAAAAAACAAAATGCACTCTACAGTTATATGCAATATGTTATCATTGTTGTCTGATACATTAACCTAAAAACAAACAAAAACTCTACAGTTATATGCAATATGTTATCATTGTTGTCTGATACATTAACCTAAAACAAACAAACAAAAAACTCTACAGTTATATGCAATATGTTATCATTGTTGTCTGATACATTAACCTAAAACAAACAAACAAAAAAAAAAAACTCTACAGTTATATGCAATATGTTATCATTGTTGTCTGATACATTAACCTAAAACAAACAAACAAAAAACTCTACAGTTATATGCAATATGTTATCATTGTTGTCTGATACATTAACCTAAAACAAACAAACAAAAAACTCTACAGTTATATGCAATATGTTATCATTGTTGTCTGATACATTAACCTAAAACAAACAAACAAAAACTCTACAGTTATATGCAATATGTTATCATTGTTGTCTGATACATTAACCTAAAACAAACAAACAAAAACAGTTATCTACAGTTATATGCAATATGTTATCATTGTTGTCTGATACATTAACCTAAAAACAAACAAACAAAAACTCTACAGTTAAGTGCAATATGTTATCATTGTGGTCTGATACATTAACCTAAATACAAACAAACAAAACTCTACAGTTATATGCAATATGTTATCATTGTTGTCTGATACATTAACCTAAAACAAACAAACAAAACTCTACAGTTATATGCAATATGTTATCATTGTTGTCTGACACATTAAACTAAAACAAACAAACAAAAAATCTACAGTTATATGCAATATGTTATCATTGTTGTCTGATACATTAACCTAAAAACAAACAAAAACTCTACAGTTATATGCAATATGTTATCATTGTTGTCTGATACATTAAACTAAAACAAACAAACAAAAAATCTACAGTTATATGCAATATGTTATCATTGTTGTCTGATACATTAACCTAAAAAAACAAACAAACAAAAACTCTACAGTTATATGCAATATGTTATCATTGTTGTCTGATACATTAACCTAAAACAAACAAACAAAAAAACTCTACAGTTATATGCAATATGTTATCATTGTTGTCTGATACATTAACCTAAAAAAAACAAACAAACAAAAATGTTATCTCTACAGTTATATGCAATATGTTATCATTGTTGTCTGATACATTAACCTAAAAACAAACAAAAACTCTACAGTTATATGCAATATGTTATCATTGTTGTCTGATACATTAACCTAAAACAAACAAACAAAAACTCTACAGTTATATGCAATATGTTATCATTGTTGTCTGATACATTAACCTAAAAACAAACAAACAAAACTCTACAGTTATATGCAATATGTTATCATTGTTGTCTGATACATTAACCTAAAACAAACAAACAAAAAAACAAACTACAGTTATATGCAATATGTTATCATTGTTGTCTGATACATTAACCTAAAACAAACAAACAAAAAAAACTCTACAGTTATATGCAATATGTTATCATTGTTGTCTGATACATTAACCTAAAACAAACAAACAAAACTCTACAGTTATATGCAATATGTTATCATTGTTGTCTGATACATTAACCTAAAAAAAAACAAAAAAAACTCTACAGTTATATGCAATATGTTATCATTGTTGTCTGATACATTAACCTAAAACAAACAAACAAAAAATATGTTATCTCTACAGTTATATGCAATATGTTATCATTGTTGTCTGATACATTAACCTAAAACAAACAAACAAAAACTCTACAGTTATATGCAATATGTTATCATTGTTGTCTGATACATTAACCTAAAAAAACAAACAAAAAAACTCTACAGTTATATGCAATATGTTATCATTGTTGTCTGATACATTAACCTAAAAAAAACAAACAAAACTCTACAGTTATATGCAATATGTTATCATTGTTGTCTGATACATTAACCTAAAACAAACAAACAAAAATATCTACAGTTATATGCAATATGTTATCATTGTTGTCTGATACATTAACCTAAAACAAACAAACAAAAAAAAACTCTACAGTTATATGCAATATGTTATCATTGTTGTCTGATACATTAACCTAAAAACAAACAAAAAAAACTCTACAGTTATATGCAATATGTTATCATTGTTGTCTGATACATTAACCTAAAAACAAACAAACAAAAACTCTACAGTTATATGCAATATGTTATCATTGTTGTCTGATACATTAACCTAAATACAAACAAACAAAACTCTACAGTTATATGCAATATGTTATCATTGTTGTCTGATACATTAACCTAAAAACAAACAAAAACTCTACAGTTATATGCAATATGTTATCATTGTTGTCTGATACATTAACCTAAAAATAAACAAAAAAAACTCTACAGTTAAGTGCAATATGTTATCATTGTTGTCTGATACATTAACCTAAAACAAACAAAAAAAACTCTACAGTTATATGCAATATGTTATCATTGTTGTCTGATACATTAACCTAAAACAAACAAACAAAAACTCTACAGTTATATGCAATATGTTATCATTGTTGTCTGATACATTAACCTAAAAAAACAAACAAACAAAACTCTACAGTTATATGCAATATGTTATCATTGTTGTCTGATACATTAACCTAAAACAAACAAACAAAAAACTCTACAGTTAAATGCAATATGTTATCATTGTTGTCTGATACATTAACCTAAAACAAACAAACAAAACTCTACAGTTATATGCAATATGTTATCATTGTTGTCTGATACATTAACCTAAAAACAAACAAACAAAACTCTACAGTTATATGCAATATGTTATCATTGTTGTCTGATACATTAACCTAAAAACAAACAAAAAAAACTCTACAGTTATATGCAATATGTTATCATTGTTGTCTGATACATTAACCTAAAACAAACAAACAAAAAAAAAAAAACTACAGTTATATGCAATATGTTATCATTGTTGTCTGATACATTAACCTAAAAAAACAAACAAAAAAAACTCTACAGTTAAATGCAATATGTTATCATTGTTGTCTGATACATTAACCTAAATACAAACAAACAAAACTCTACAGTTATATGCAATATGTTATCATTGTTGTCTGATACATTAACCTAAAACAAACAAACACAAATGCAATATGTTATCATTGTTGTCTGATACATTACAGTTATATGCAATATGTTATCATTGTTGTCTGATACATTAACCTAAAACAAACAAACAAAAACTCTACAGTTATATGCAATATGTTATCATTGTTGTCTGATACATTAACCTAAAACAAACAAACAAAAACTCTACAGTTATATGCAATATGTTATCATTGTTGTCTGATACATTAACCTAAAACAAACAAACAAAAAAAACTCTACAGTTATATGCAATATGTTATCATTGTTGTCTGATACATTAACCTAAAACAAACAAACAAAAAAAAAACTACAGTTATATGCAATATGTTATCATTGTTGTCTGATACATTAACCTAAAAAAAACAAACAAAAAAACTCTACAGTTATATGCAATATGTTATCATTGTTGTCTGATACATTAACCTAAAAACAAACAAACAAAAAAAAAACTCTACAGTTATATGCAATATGTTATCATTGTTGTCTGATACATTAACCTAAAACAAACAAACAAAAAAACTCTACAGTTATATGCAATATGTTATCATTGTTGTCTGATACATTAACCTAAAACAAAAACAAACAAAAAAAACTCTACAGTTATATGCAATATGTTATCATTGTTGTCTGATACATTAACCTAAAACAAACAAACAAAAAAACTCTACAGTTATATGCAATATGTTATCATTGTTGTCTGATACATTAACCTAAAAACAAACAAACAAAAAAACTCTACAGTTATATGCAATATGTTATCATTGTTGTCTGATACATTAACCTAAAACAAACAAACAAAAAAAACTCTACAGTTATATGCAATATGTTATCATTGTTGTCTGATACATTAACCTAAAACAAACAAACAAAAACTCTACAGTTATATGCAATATGTTATCATTGTTGTCTGATACATTAACCTAAAACAAACAAACAAAAAAAAACTCTACAGTTATATGCAATATGTTATCATTGTTGTCTGATACATTAACCTAAAACAAACAAACAAAAAACTCTACAGTTATATGCAATATGTTATCATTGTTGTCTGATACATTAACCTAAAACAAAAACAAACAAAAACTCTACAGTTATATGCAATATGTTATCATTGTTGTCTGATACATTAACCTAAAACAAACAAACAAAAAAACTCTACAGTTATATGCAATATGTTATCATTGTTGTCTGATACATTAACCTAAAACAAACAAACAAAAACTCTACAGTTATATGCAATATGTTATCATTGTTGTCTGATACATTAACCTAAAACAAACAAACAAAAAAACTCTACAGTTATATGCAATATGTTATCATTGTTGTCTGATACATTAACCTAAAACAAACAAACAAAAACTCTACAGTTATATGCAATATGTTATCATTGTTGTCTGATACATTAACCTAAAACAAACAAAAAAAAACTCTACAGTTATATGCAATATGTTATCATTGTTGTCTGATACATTAACCTAAAACAAACAAACAAAAACAGTTATATGCAATATGTTATCATCTACAGTTATATGCAATATGTTATCATTGTTGTCTGATACATTAACCTAAAACAAACAAACAAAAACTCTACAGTTATATGCAATATGTTATCATTGTTGTCTGATACATTAACCTAAAACAAATATGTTATCAAACAAACCTAAAACTCTACAGTTATATGCAATATGTTATCATTGTTGTCTGATACATTAACCTAAAAACAAACAAACAAAAACTCTACAGTTATATGCAATATGTTATCATTGTTGTCTGATACATTAACCTAAAACAAACAAACAAAAAAACTCTACAGTTATATGCAATATGTTATCATTGTTGTCTGATACATTAACCTAAAAACAAACAAAAACTCTACAGTTATATGCAATATGTTATCATTGTTGTCTGATACATTAAACTAAAACAAACAAAAAAAAACTCTACAGTTATATGCAATATGTTATCATTGTTGTCTGATACATTAACCTAAAACAAACAAACAAAAAAACTCTACAGTTATATGCAATATGTTATCATTGTTGTCTGATACATTAACCTAAAAACAAACAAAAACTCTACAGTTATATGCAATATGTTATCATTGTTGTCTGATACATTAACCTAAAAACAAACAAACAAAAAAACTCTACAGTTATATGCAATATGTTATCATTGTTGTCTGATACATTAACCTAAAAACAAACAAAAACTCTACAGTTATATGCAATATGTTATCATTGTTGTCTGATACATTAACCTAAAACAAACAAACAAAAAAACTCTACAGTTATATGCAATATGTTATCATTGTTGTCTGATACATTAACCTAAAAACAAACAAAAACTCTACAGTTATATGCAATATGTTATCATTGTTGTCTGATACATTAACCTAAAACAAACAAACAAAAAACTCTACAGTTATATGCAATATGTTATCATTGTTGTCTGATACATTAACCTAAAAAAAAACAAACAAAACAGTTATATGCAATATGTTATCTCTACAGTTATATGCAATATGTTATCATTGTTGTCTGATACATTAACCTAAAACAAACAAACAAAAAAACTCTACAGTTATATGCAATATGTTATCATTGTTGTCTGATACATTAACCTAAAAACAAACAAACAAAAACTCTACAGTTATATGCAATATGTTATCATTGTTGTCTGATACATTAACCTAAAACAAACAAACAAAAAAAATGCAATATGTTATCATCTACAGTTATATGCAATATGTTATCATTGTTGTCTGATACATTAACCTAAAACAAACAAACAAAACTCTACAGTTATATGCAATGTGTTATCATTGTTGTCTGATACATTAACCTAAAAACAAACAAACAAAACTCTACAGTTATATGCAATATGTTATCATTGTTGTCTGATACATTAACCTAAAAACAAACAAACAAAACTCTACAGTTATATGCAATATGTTATCATTGTTGTCTGATACATTAACCTAAAACAAACAAACAAAAACTCTACAGTTATATGCAATATGTTATCATTGTTGTCTGATACATTAACCTAAAACAAACAAACAAAAAAACTCTACAGTTATATGCAATATGTTATCATTGTTGTCTGATACATTAACCTAAAAACAAACAAAAACTCTACAGTTATATGCAATATGTTATCATTGTTGTCTGATACATTAACCTAAAAACAAACAAAAACTCTACAGTTATATGCAATATGTTATCATTGTTGTCTGATACATTAACCTAAAAACAAACAAAAACTCTACAGTTATATGCAATATGTTATCATTGTTGTCTGATACATTAACCTAAAACAAACAAACAAAAAAACTCTACAGTTATATGCAATATGTTATCATTGTTGTCTGATACATTAACCTAAAACAAACAAACAAAAAAAACTCTACAGTTATATGCAATATGTTATCATTGTTGTCTGATACATTAACCTAAAACAAACAAACAAAAAACTCTACAGTTATATGCAATATGTTATCATTGTTGTCTGATACATTAACCTAAAACAAACAAACAAAAAACTCTACAGTTATATGCAATGTGTTATCATTGTTGTCTGATACATTAACCTAAATACAAACAAACAAAAAACTCTACAGTTATATGCAATATGTTATCATTGTTGTCTGATACATTAACCTAAAAACAAACAAAAACTCTACAGTTATATGCAATATGTATGTTATCATTGTTGTCTGATACATTAACCTAAAAACAAACAAACAAAAACTCTACAGTTATATGCAATATGTTATCATTGTTGTCTGATACATTAACCTAAAATTAACAAACAAACAAAAAAACTCTACAGTTATATGCAATATGTTATCATTGTTGTCTGATACATTAACCTAAAAAAACAAACAAAAAAACTCTACAGTTATATGCAATATGTTATCATTGTTGTCTGATACATTAACCTAAAAAAACAAACAAAACTCTACAGTTATATGCAATATGTTATCATTGTTGTCTGATACATTAACCTAAAAACAAACAAACAAAAAAAACTCTACAGTTATATGCAATATGTTATCATTGTTGTCTGATACATTAACCTAAAACAAACAAACAAAAAAACTCTACAGTTATATGCAATATGTTATCATTGTTGTCTGATACATTAACCTAAAACAAACAAACAAAACTCTACAGTTATATGCAATATGTTATCATTGTTGTCTGATACATTAACCTAAAACAAACAAACAAAAAAACTCTACAGTTATATGCAATATGTTATCATTGTTGTCTGATACATTAACCTAAAAACAAACAAAAACTCTACAGTTATATGCAATGTGTTATCATTGTTGTCTGAACATTAACAAACAAAAAAAAAACTCTACAGTTATATGCAATATGTTATCATTGTTGTCTGATACATTAACCTAAAAACAAACAAACAAAAAACTCTACAGTTATATGCAATATGTTATCATTGTTGTCTGATACATTAACCTAAAACAAACAAACAAAACTCTACAGTTATATGCAATATGTTATCATTGTTGTCTGATACATTAACCTAAAAACAAACAAACAAAACTCTACAGTTATATGCAATATGTTATCATTGTTGTCTGATACATTAACCTAAAAAACAAACAAACAAAAACTCTACAGTTATATGCAATATGTTATCATTGTTGTCTGATACATTAACCTAAAACAAACAAACAAAAACTCTACAGTTATATGCAATATGTTATCATTGTTGTCTGATACATTAACCTAAAAACAAACAAACAAAAACTCTACAGTTATATGCAATATGTTATCATTGTTGTCTGATACATTAACCTAAAACAAACAAACAAAAACTCTACTACAGTTATATGCAATATGTTATCATTGTTGTCTGATACATTAACCTAAAACAAACAAACAAAAAAACTCTACAGTTATATGCAATATGTTATCATTGTTGTCTGATACATTAACCTAAAACAAACAAACAAAAAATCTACAGTTATATGCAATATGTTATCATTGTTGTCTGATACATTAACCTAAAAACAAACAAAAAAAACTCTACAGTTATATGCAATATGTTATCATTGTTGTCTGATACATTAACCTAAAAACAAACAAACAAAAACTCTACAGTTATATGCAATATGTTATCATTGTTGTCTGATACATTAACCTAAAACAAACAAACAAAAACTCTACAGTTATATGCAATATGTTATCATTGTTGTCTGATACATTAACCTAAATACAAACAAAAAAAACTCTACAGTTATATGCAATATGTTATCATTGTTGTCTGATACATTAACCTAAAAAAACAAACAAAAAATCTACAGTTATATGCAATATGTTATCATTGTTGTCTGATACATTAACCTAAAAACAAACAAAAACTCTACAGTTATATGCAATATGTTATCATTGTTGTCTGATACATTAACCTAAAACAAACAAACAAAAACTCTACAGTTATATGCAATATGTTATCATTGTTGTCTGATACATTAACCTAAAAAAAACAAACAAAAAAACTCTACAGTTATATGCAATATGTTATCATTGTTGTCTGATACATTAACCTAAAACAAACAAACAAAACTCTACAGTTATATGCAATATGTTATCATTGTTGTCTGATACATTAACCTAAAAAAACAAACAAACAAAACTCTACAGTTATATGCAATATGTTATCATTGTTGTCTGATACATTAACCTAAAACAAACAAACAAAACTCTACAGTTATATGCAATATGTTATCATTGTTGTCTGATACATTAACCTAAAACAAACAAACAAAACTCTACAGTTATATGCAATATGTTATCATTGTTGTCTGATACATTAACCTAAAACAAACAAACAAAAAAAACTCTACAGTTATATGCAATATGTTATCATTGTTGTCTGATACATTAACCTAAAAAAACAAACAAAACAAAATGCTCTACAGTTATATGCAATATGTTATCATTGTTGTCTGATACATTAACCTAAAACAAACAAACAAAAACTCTACAGTTATATGCAATATGTTATCATTGTTGTCTGATACATTAACCTAAAACAAACAAACAAAAAAAAACTCTACAGTTATATGCAATATGTTATCATTGTTGTCTGATACATTAACCTAAAACAAACAAACAAAAAAAACTCTACAGTTATATGCAATATGTTATCATTGTTGTCTGATACATTAACCTAAAAAAACAAACAAAAACTCTACAGTTATATGCAAAATCTCTACAGTTATATGCAATATGTTATCATTGTTGTCTGATACATTAACCTAAAACAAACAAACAAAACTCTACAGTTATATGCAATATGTTATCATTGTTGTCTGATACATTAACCTAAAAACAAACAAAAACTCTACAGTTATATGCAATATGTTATCATTGTTGTCTGATACATTAACCTAAAACAAACAAACAAAAACTCTACAGTTATATGCAATATGTTATCATTGTTGTCTGATACATTAACCTAAAACAAACAAACAAAAAAAACTCTACAGTTATATGCAATATGTTATCATTGTTGTCTGATACATTAACCTAAAAACAAACAAAAACTCTACAGTTATATGCAATATGTTATCATTGTTGTCTGATACATTAACCTAAAAACAAACAAACAAAAACATTAACCTAAAACAAACAAACAAAAACTCTACAGTCTACAGTTATATGCAATATGTTATCATTGTTGTCTGATACATTAACCTAAAAACAAACAAAAACTCTACAGTTATATGCAATATGTTATCATTGTTGTCTGATACATTAAACTAAAACAAACAAACAAAAAACTCTACAGTTATATGCAATATGTTATCATTGTTGTCTGATACATTAACCTAAAACAAACAAACAAAAACTCTACAGTTATATGCAATATGTTATCATTGTTGTCTGATACATTAACCTAAAACAAACAAACAAAACTCTACAGTTATATGCAATATGTTATCATTGTTGTCTGATACATTAACCTAAAAAAACAAACAAACAAAAAATATGTTATCTCTACAGTTATATGCAATATGTTATCATTGTTGTCTGATACATTAACCTAAAACAAACAAACAAAAAAACTCTACAGTTATATGCAATATGTTATCATTGTTGTCTGATACATTAACCTAAAAACAAACAAAAACTCTACAGTTATATGCAATATGTTATCATTGTTGTCTGATACATTAACCTAAAAAAACAAACAAACAAAACTCTACAGTTATATGCAATATGTTATCATTGTTGTCTGATACATTAACCTAAAAACAAACAAACAAAACTCTACAGTTATATGCAATATGTTATCATTGTTGTCTGATACATTAACCTAAAAACAAACAAACAAAAAACCTACAGTTATATGCAATATGTTATCATTGTTGTCTGATACATTAACCTAAAACAAACAAACAAAAACTCTACAGTTATATGCAATATGTTATCATTGTTGTCTGATACATTAACCTAAAACAAACAAACAAAAAAATGTTATCTACAGTTATATGCAATATGTTATCATTGTTGTCTGATACATTAACCTAAATACAAACAAACAAAACTCTACAGTTATATGCAATATGTTATCATTGTTGTCTGATACATTAACCTAAAAACAAACAAAAACTCTACAGTTATATGCAATATGTTATCATTGTTGTCTGATACATTAACCTAAAACAAACAAACAAAAAACTCTACAGTTATATGCAATATGTTATCATTGTTGTCTGATACATTAACCTAAAACAAACAAACAAACAAAAACTCTAAACTCTACAGTTATATGCAATATGTTATCATTGTTGTCTGATACATTAACCTAAAACAAACAAACAAAACTCTACAGTTATATGCAATATGTTATCATTGTTGTCTGATACATTAACCTAAAACAAACAAACAAAAAAACTCTACAGTTATATGCAATATGTTATCATTGTTGTCTGATACATTAACCTAAAACAAACAAACAAAAACTCTACAGTTATATGCAATATGTTATCATTGTTGTCTGATACATTAACCTAAAAACAAACAAAAACTCTACAGTTATATGCAATATGTTATCATTGTTGTCTGATACATTAACCTAAAACAAACAAACAAAAACAGTTATATGCTCTACAGTTATATGCAATATGTTATCATTGTTGTCTGATACATTAACCTAAAACAAACAAACAAAACTCTACAGTTATATGCAATATGTTATCATTGTTGTCTGATACATTAACCTAAAAAAACAAACAAAAAAACTCTACAGTTATATGCAATATGTTATCATTGTTGTCTGATACATTAACCTAAAAAAAAAAAAAAAAAACTCTACAGTTATATGCAATATGTTATCATTGTTGTCTGATACATTAACCTAAAACAAACAAACAAAAAACTCTACAGTTATATGCAATATGTTATCATTGTTGTCTGATACATTAACCTAAAAAAAACAAACAAACAAACAAAACTGCAATATGTTATCATTGTTGTCTGATACATTAACCTAAAAACAAACAAAAAAAAACTCTACAGTTATATGCAATATGTTATCATTGTTGTCTGATACATTAACCTAAAAATATGTTATCAAACAAACAAAAAAACTCTACAGTTATATGCAATATGTTATCATTGTTGTCTGATACATTAACCTAAAACAAACAAATGTTATCAAAAAACTCTACAGTTATATGCAATATGTTATCATTGTTGTCTGATACATTAACCTAAATACAAACAAAAAAAACTCTACAGTTATATGCAATATGTTATCATTGTTGTCTGATACATTAACCTAAAACAAACAAACAAAAACTCTACAGTTATATGCAATATGTTATCATTGTTGTCTGATACATTAACCTAAAAACAAACAAACAAAAACTCTACAGTTATATGCAATATGTTATCATTGTTGTCTGATACATTAACCTAAAACAAACAAACAAAAACTCTACAGTTATATGCAATATGTTATCATTGTTGTCTGATACATTAACCTAAAACAAACAAACAAAACTCTACAGTTATATGCAATATGTTATCATTGTTGTCTGATACATTAACCTAAAAACAAACAAACAAAAACTCTACAGTTATATGCAATATGTTATCATTGTTGTCTGATACATTAACCTAAAAACAAACAAAAAAACTCTACAGTTATATGCAATATGTTATCATTGTTGTCTGATACATTAACCTAAAACAAACAAACAAAAAAAATCTCTACAGTTATATGCAATATGTTATCATTGTTGTCTGATACATTAACCTAAAAACAAACAAACAAAAACTCTACAGTTATATGCAATATGTTATCATTGTTGTCTGATACATTAACCTAAAAACAAACAAACAAAAAACTCTACAGTTATATGCAATATGTTATCATTGTTGTCTGATACATTAACCTAAAACAAACAAACAAAACTCTACAGTTATATGCAATATGTTATCATTGTTGTCTGATACATTAACCTAAAACAAACAAACAAAAACTCTACAGTTATATGCAATATGTTATCATTGTTGTCTGATACATTAACCTAAAAAAACAAACAAAAAAACTCTACAGTTATATGCAATATGTTATCATTGTTGTCTGATACATTAACCTAAAACAAACAAACAAAAACTCTACAGTTATATGCAATATGTTATCATTGTTGTCTGATACATTAACCTAAAACAAACAAACAAAAAAACTCTACAGTTATATGCAATATGTTATCATTGTTGTCTGATACATTAACCTAAAAACAAACAAACAAAAACTCTACAGTTATATGCAATATGTTATCATTGTTGTCTGATACATTAACCTAAATACAAACAAACAAAAACTCTACAGTTATATGCAATATGTTATCATTGTTGTCTGATACATTAACCTAAAACAAACAAACAAAAACAAATATGCAATATGTTATCATTGTTGTCTGATACTCTACAAAAAAACTCTACAGTTATATGCAATATGTTATCATTGTTGTCTGATACATTAACCTAAAACAAACAAAAAAAATATGTTATCTCTACAGTTATATGCAATATGTTATCATTGTTGTCTGATACATTAACCTAAAAACAAACAAAAACTCTACAGTTATATGCAATATGTTATCATTGTTGTCTGATACATTAACCTAAAAACAAACAAAAACTCTACAGTTATATGCAATATGTTATCATTGTTGTCTGATACATTAACCTAAAACAAACAAACAAAAACTCTACAGTTATATGCAATATGTTATCATTGTTGTCTGATACATTAACCTAAAAAACAAACAAACAAAAAATATGTTATCTCTACAGTTATATGCAATATGTTATCATTGTTGTCTGATACATTAACCTAAAAACAAACAAAAACTCTACAGTTATATGCAATATGTTATCATTGTTGTCTGATACATTAACCTAAAAACAAACAAAAACTCTACAGTTATATGCAATATGTTATCATTGTTGTCTGATACATTAACCTAAATACAAACAAACAAAACTCTACAGTTATATGCAATATGTTATCATTGTTGTCTGATACATTAACCTAAAACAAACAAACAAAAACTCTACAGTTATATGCAATATGTTATCATTGTTGTCTGATACATTAACCTAAAAACAAACAAACAAAAACTCTACAGTTATATGCAATATGTTATCATTGTTGTCTGATACATTAACCTAAAAAAACAAACAAAAAATATGTTATCTCTACAAATATGCAATATGTTATCATTGTTGTCTGATACATTAACCTAAAACAAACAAACAAAAACTCTACAGTTATATGCAATATGTTATCATTGTTGTCTGATACATTAACCTAAAAAAACAAACAAAACAAACAAAATCATTGTTGTCTCTACAGTTATATGCAATATGTTATCATTGTTGTCTGATACATTAACCTAAAACAAACAAACAAAACTCTACAATTATATGCAATATGTTATCATTGTTGTCTGTTACATTAACCTAAAAACAAACAAACAAAAAACCTACAATTATACACAATATGTTGACATTGTTGTCTGATACATTAACCCAAAAACAAACAAACAAACTCTACTCTACAGTTATATGCAATATGTTATCATTGTTGTCTGATACATTAACCTAAAACAAACAAACAAAACTCTACAGTTATATGCAATATGTTATCATTGTTGTCTGATACATTAACCTAAAACAAACAAAAAAAACTCTACAGTTATATGCAATATGTTATCATTGTTGTCTGATACATTAACCTAAAACAAACAAACAAAAACTCTACAGTTATTATTCTTTGACCACACCAAAAAGTAGAGGATACAAAAATGTACGTTTACAATAAAATAACAAACCATGACTTGTCTGTAAGAAGCTGGCCGAGAGAAACAGTTTATAGAGCCCAGAAATTAGCGATTGATAAATATAAGTTCAAAAAAGGCCTAGAGGCATTTCTGTGCATTTCATCGTGCGATATTTTTATCTCGGAAATATATCAGAGGAATGCTTTTAAACTTGACCTACGTTGACTTTGTGTAGAGTCAAAATCAATAACATAGATTATTACAAAATTGATCTGGATTCTTTAAGTTATTGTCAGGGTTAGAGTTGTGTGAGTTAAATTTTGTGATAGCGCTTTTTATTTTTTTGAGAAAGAAGGTTAGACAATAATACTTTATTCCACGATAGATGTCGCTTTCGGCATTCTACACAAAGATATTTGTTTTAAATATAATTGTGTTAAATAGCTGTTATCTTTTGAATCGTGGCGTGACATGTTTGTTCCTGATTCAATGCTCTGTCACGGTACTAGTTGCAGAAACCTAGGCCAAATATGGCCACGGTGGTGAGGGCCCTCGACACGTAATTTGAGGGTCGCAGGTTCAAATCCCCGTCACACCAAACATCTCGCCCTTTCAACCGTGGGGGCGTTATAATGTTACTCTAAATCACACTATTTTGTTGGTAAAACAACAACCCACGAGTTGGAGGTCAGTGGTAATGACTAGCTGCCTTCCCTCTAGTCTTACACTGCTAAATTAGGGACGGCTAGTGCAGATAGTCCTAGGGTAAGTTTGTGCAAAATTCAAAAAATAAACAAACACACAGAAACATTTTTTCCTCTCTCTGCGATCTCTTATGACTTTGATCTCGTGCATACCGCTGTTGAAAATTCTATTAATATTTTTATACGCCACCAGGGGATGATAACCCTGGTGTCATGACCTTAGTTTCATTTTGGAGCCGTGACTTGTTCATGTTTTCTTTTCAAGGTTGCTTATGCCGTTAGTAAAAATTATAAGAAAACAAGAACTGCCCTGTTTCTGTGTTTTGTAATGCTATTGGTTACAGAAACGTTTGTCCTGTTTTGTATAACTTAAATAAATATATTAAATTAACTTTTCCTAACGTTCAGCTTGTACATACTTAAATATTAAATTATTTACAGTCGTAGTCAGTGAGTAATATTTAAAATAAATCAGCCACTTTATGTGATTGAATATTTTGATTAATACATTTTGACAGATAGATGTTTGCCAGGTTCTTAAACTAGAATCAAGTTGAATATGTTTGTCAGGTTCTTAAACCAGAATCAAGCTGAATAAACAGGACTTAATAACATAAGTTATTCTGAAAACATTCAAATACGATGACTGTAATGGTGAAAGTAGTTCTTGATGACGAGAAACCCACTTGAATGTATCTCAGAACGACTGGTATGGGTATTAACACTTTTATTGATAAAGAGAAAACAATGTTTCGACCTTCCTAGGTCATCTTCAGGTTAAGAAAGACGAAGATGACCTGGGAAGGTCGAACGTTTTTCTCTCCTTATCAGCGTAAGTGTTAATATCCATACCAACCATTCTGAGATACATTCAAGTGGGTTTCTCGTCATCAAAAAAAACAAGAACCCACTT
The DNA here is from genome assembly GCF_004210375.1 of Tachypleus tridentatus. Taxonomy (NCBI): domain Eukaryota; kingdom Metazoa; phylum Arthropoda; class Merostomata; order Xiphosura; family Limulidae; genus Tachypleus; species Tachypleus tridentatus. Next base: position 54,949,070 of record NC_134827.1, read on the forward strand.
GAAGTAAAAATGTATCTTCTAAGGTCATTTTCAGGTTAACAAAAAAAACTGAGGATGTTGACCTGAGGATGACTTAAGAATGTGAAAACGTTGTTCTCTGCTTTAATTTGGTAAAAGTGTTAATACCCATACATTTTAATTGTAAACCCAAATGTAAGCTTTGTGGCGCCATCTAGTGAAGGTAATATAATACCAAGTATTGTAAAATATAATTCGTGACGTACATTTTTATTATTAATATGAGGAAGAGTTATTTCTACACTTTTGTTAACTACAGTAAAATTATACATGTGACAATGCACTAAAATCAAAAATTACCTCTGACTAAAACTATGGTATAAATAATTATTTAAATAATCAAACCTTCCTCAGGAATATATGCGATCCATAGACAGCAAGATAAAATCATAAAATATATTACATAGCTATTAAATATAAATTCACTAATTTATCACAAAAAATTTATCTTCTATAAGAGCACTAAAATACTGTTTGTTACTTCCTAAATAAACTTATATTACAAAAGACTCAACAGATGACACCATCTAGTTCTTTGCAAAAGTGGGGAAATTATACAATTAAATAATTCTCAAGACATAAAATTAAATATAACAAAACTTATTTCGTTGTGAAAGAACATTGGTATCAACAGTTGTTTAAAGTCTGTTTATAAATTCACCTTATATTGTTGATACTAGTTCGCAACAGTATTATGAATATCTCTTGTCTAGTTCATATAATTCTATTATTATCGACGGCCGAGGATAAGATGAAATTTATAACATTTTAAAACGAAGAAAAACAAACGATTATATGTATATACATATAAAACAGATCGTGATGTCCTTTAGTAGCAGGTTTACGATTTAATTATCTTGGTCAAGGACGGGTGCATTTCCGGCGACTCTCTCATTAAAAAATGTAACAGCGAATTCTACGAGATATTTTTTTCAAGTTTCTATTGGCTCTTGGCAGATAGGTCGCTCGCTAGGACAGCGGTAAGTATATAGAGTTACAACGCTAAAATTAGGGGTTAGATTTCCTTCGGTAGACACAGCAGATAGTCTAAGAAAAACACACGCATTTGAAAGATAGAGCAAGCGCCATCTGTCAATAAAAATATTCAACGTTTATATTACTAATACTGTTTTCCCCTCTTTGATAACGTTGAACATTTTTGATCGGTTTGTTTTGAATTTCGTGCAAAGCTACATGAAGACTATCTGCGCTGACCGTCCCTAATTTAGCAGTTCAAGACGAGTGGGAAGGCAACTAGTCACCACCACCCACCGCCAACTCTTTTTACCAACAAATAGTGGGATTGACCGTTAGTTCGTAATTCCTCCACGTCTGAAAGGACGAGCATATTTAGTGTGACAGGAACCCGCGACCCTCAGGTTACAAGTCGAGTGCCTTATCCGTCTGGCAAGACAGGGCATGAAATTTTTTTATAATTATATTATAAAATTATATAATATATAATTATTTGTTGAGGGTCTAATTATACTTGTTTTATGGATAAGTTAATGTCAAAAGTTTACTTCTGTGAACGGTTCTAACAGTAACCTAGTCCACATGTGAACAACATAATAAAACTCAGTAGATACAGTGAAGCCAATCTGTTATATTTCTCACTACGTTTTTATTTTATTATAACTCAATTACTAGACTTTTGTCATTTCACCGAAGGTAGTCTTTCCAGATAAACTTCGTCACTTCGTGTTTTATGTTTCACCAGTATTAGATCAACGTTGTCTCTGCCAGTCAGTATGCAATAAATGGTTAAAATGTAAGTTTCAACCACGGACATGTGAAGTAACATCCGTTACTAGTATAGTGTAGTTTAAATTTAACTTACCATAGCCACTTTTGTAAGATAATAATTAAAAGACACACGCTTTAGTTCTGATCACGTGATTCTGCAAACTGTCTACATATTAGTCCTCTAAATATATGTATATTTTGAAACAATGGTGTTTGTTAGCGTTGAAAACATTAGCGAAGTGAAATCTACATTTATCAAGAAAACAAAAGAACAAATACATAACGTATTAAAATCAGTTATCCAATAAATTAAGAAACCGCTAACACTTCAATGCATTGTTTTTAAAGTTAAGCAAAATTGGTTCAGGTATCACTTGAACTGGTTATTCGTTTCCTGCAGTTTGTCAAACAAGGCCACATGCCCGGCTATAATCACCTAGTGGTGTCTAACCACAATCAACAAAACCATTTCTAGGTCTAACTTCTTGTGTGTTTAGAATAAAAACAGTATTGCTCAGGGTATTTTCTGTGTATGAAAAGGTATATTTTCCCTCCAAACAGAAGAAGGAGTTAACACAGAACAAAAGCAGACTGTTACATTAACGATTATTTTAAAAGATATAAACCTTTATCGAAAGCACGTTTGGAAACAAAGAAACCTTGGCCTACTTGGAAAAGTTATGACAAGGTCAGATCTTTGGAAAGTAGCCCAAGCATTCAGACACGATTGGCGTCAGTGAAGTGACGTTCCAGGACACGAAAGAAAAAACAGCAAAAAGCCGTCCAGGTAAAATAAAATAGTCGTTTTTCACTTTTACACATTGCATCCGTTCAATGATTCGCTTTTTTAATGACACAACTACTACTGCGTCCAACAGACGAACATTTTCACTGATAAAAAGTCTAGTGACATCCTGCTGAGACAGAAATCATCAGAGATATAAAACGTCACTGATAAAAACACAAACTCTTGGGCTTTCTGTTATACCGCTTCTTGAAGTGCTTCAATCTCAAAGTTTGTCTTCCACAAATAGAGGTGTCACTTGAAACGAAGTAATTTGAACAGTTTACCACGTGCCTTTGCAGGACACAACACAATCATATATTAGATGATCGAAGTTTTCTTTATGAATGTATAAAAGACACAAAGTACAGATAATTTTATAAACGATGACGCAACTCTGTGCCACCCCCACACTTTCAAAAGAATGTGTTTTTTTAATTAACACCCTTGTATTTGTTGTTCTATACATGATCTAACTGAACTATATAAATGACAAACAATAAATAATATTCAAACAAGTACTGGACGTGTTGCTTGATACATGATCCAACTGAACTATATAAATGACAAAAAATAAATAATATAGAAACAAGTTCTGGACTTGTTGCTTTATACGTGATCCACATGAATTATATAAACGACAAACAATAAATAATATAGAAACAAGTACTGGACGTGTTGCTTTATACATGATCCAACTGAACTATATAAATGACTAACAATAAATAATATAGAAACAAGTACTAGACGTGATGCTTTATACATGATCCAACTGAACTATATAAATGACTAACAATAAATAATATAGAAACAAGTACTAGACGTGTTGCTTTACACATGATCCAACTGAACTATATAAACGACTTACAACATATAAGATAAAAACAAGTACTGGACGTGTTGCTTTATACATGATCCAACTTAACTATATAAATGAAAAACAATAAATATTATTGAAACAAGTACTGGACGTGTTGCTTTATACATGATCCAACTGAACTATATAAATGACTAACAACATATAATATAGAAACTAGTACTGGACGTGTTGCTTTATACATGATCCAACTGAACTATATAAACGACTAACAACATATAATATAGAAACAAGTACTAGACGTGTTGCTTTATGCATGATCCAACTGAACTATATAAACGACTATCAACATATAATATAGAAACAAGTACTGGACGTGTCGCTTTATGCATGATCCAACTGAACTATATAAACGACTAACAACATATAATATAGAAACAAGTACTAGACGTGTTGCTTTATACATGATCCAACTGAACTATATAAATGACAAACAATAAATAATATTCAAACAAGTACTGGACGTGTTGCTTGATACATGATCCAACTGAACTATATAAATGACAAAAAATAAATAATATAGAAACAAGTTCTGGACTTGTTGCTTTATGCATGATCCAACTGAACTATATAAACGACTATCAACATATAATATAGAAACAAGTACTGGACGTGTTGCTTTATGCATGATCCAACTGAACTATATAAACGACTAACAACATATAATATAGAAACAAGTACTAGACGTGTTGCTTTATACATGATCCAACTGAACTATATAAATGACTAACAACATATAATATAGAAACAAGTACTAGACGTGTTGCTTTATACATGATCCAACTGAACTATATAAATGACTAACAATAAATAATATAGAAACAAGTACTAGACGTGTTGCTTTATACATGATCCAACTGAACTATATAAATGACTAACAATAAATAATATAGAAACAAGTTCTAGACGTGATGCTTTATACATGATCCAACTGAACTATATAAATGACTAACAATAAATAATATAGAAACAAGTACTAGACGTGTTGCTTTACACATGATCCAACTGAACTATATAAACGACTTACAACATATAAGATAGAAACAAGTACTGGACGTGTTGCTTTATACATGATCCAACTTAACTATATAAATGTCTAAGAATAAATAATATAGAAACAAGTACTGGACGTGTTGCTTTATATGTGATCCAACTGAACTATATAAATGACTAATAATAAATAATATAGAAACAAGTACTGGACGTGTTGCTTTATATGTGATCCAACTGAACTATATAAATGACTAATAATAAATAATATAGAAACAAGTACTGGACGTGTTGCTTTATACATGATCCAACTGAACTATATAAATGACTAACAACATATAATATAGAAACTATTACTGGACGTGTTGCTTTATACATGATCCAACTGAACTATATAAACGACTAACAACATATAATATAGAAACAAGTACTAGACGTGTTGCTTTATGCATGATCCAACTGAACTATAGAAACGACTATCAACATATAATATAGAAACAAGTACTGGACGTGTCGCTTTATGCATGATCCAACTGAACTATATAAACGACTAACAACATATAATATAGAAACAAGTACTAGACGTGTTGCTTTATACATGATCCAACTGAACTATATAAATGACTAACAACATATAATATAGAAACAAGTACTAGACGTGTTGCTTTATACATGATCCAACTGAACTATATAAATGACTAACAAAATATAATATAGAAACAAGTACTAGACGTGTTGCTTTATGCATGATCCAACTGAACTATATAAATGACTAACAACATATAATATAGAAACAAGTACTAGACGTGTTGCTTTATACATGATCCAACTGAACTATATAAATGACTAACAACATATAATATAGAAACAAGTACTGGACGTGTTGCTTTATACATGATCCAACTGAACTATATAAATGACTAACAACATATAATATAGAAACTATTACTGGACGTGTTGCTTTATACATGATCCAACTGAACTATATAAACGACTAACAACATATAATATAGAAACAAGTACTAGACGTGTTGCTTTATGCATGATCCAACTGAACTATAGAAACGACTATCAACATATAATATAGAAACAAGTACTGGACGTGTCGCTTTATGCATGATCCAACTGAACTATATAAACGACTAACAACATATAATATAGAAACAAGTACTAGACGTGTTGCTTTATACATGATCCAACTGAACTATATAAATGACTTCAATAAATAATATAGAAACAAGTACTGGACTTGTTGCTTTATGCATGATCCAACTGAACTATATAAACGACTAACAACATATAATATAGAAACAAGTACTGAACGTGTTGCTTTATACATGATCCAACTGAACTATATAAACGACTAACAACATATAATATAGAAACAAATACTAGACGTGTTGCTTTATGCATGATCCAGCTGAACTATATAAACGACTATCAACATATAATATAGAAACTAGTACTGGACGTGTTGCTTTATGCATGATCCAACTGAACTATATAAACGACTAACAACATATAATATAGAAACAAGTACTAGACGTGTTGCTTTATGCATGATCCAACTGAACTATATAAATGACTAACAACATATAATATAGAAACAAGTACTAGACGTGTTGCTTTATGCGTGATCCAACTTAACTATATAAATGACTAACAACATATAATATAGAAACAAGTACTAGACGTGTTGCTTTATACATGATCCAACTGAACTATATAAATGACTTCAATAAATAATATAGAAACAAGTACTGGACGTGTTGCTTTATACATGATCCAACTGAACTATATAAACGACTATCAACATATAATATAGAAACTAGTACTGGACGTGTTGCTTTATGCATGATCCAACTGAACTATATAAACGACTAACAACATATAATATAGAAACAAGTACTAGACGTGTTGCTTTATGCATGATCCAACTGAACTATAGAAACGACTATCAACATATAATATAGAAACAAGTACTGGACGTGTCGCTTTATGCATGATCCAACTGAACTATATAAACGACTAACAACATATAATATAGAAACAAGTACTAGACGTGTTGCTTTATACATGATCCAACTGAACTATATAAATGACTTCAATAAATAATATAGAAACAAGTACTGGACTTGTTGCTTTATGCATGATCCAACTGAACTATATAAACGACTAACAACATATAATATAGAAACAAGTACTGAACGTGTTGCTTTATACATGATCCAACTGAACTATATAAACGACTAACAACATATAATATAGAAACAAGTACTAGACGTGTTGCTTTATGCATGATCCAGCTGAACTATATAAACGACTATCAACATATAATATAGAAACTAGTACTGGACGTGTTGCTTTATGCATGATCCAACTGAACTATATAAACGACTAACAACATATAATATAGAAACAAGTACTAGACGTGTTGCTTTATGCATGATCCAACTGAACTATATAAATGACTAACAACATATAATATAGAAACAAGTACTAGACGTGTTGCTTTATGCGTGATCCAACTTAACTATATAAATGACTAACAACATATAATATAGAAACAAGTACTAGACGTGTTGCTTTATACATGATCCAACTGAACTATATAAATGACTTCAATAAATAATATAGAAACAAGTACTGGACGTGTTGCTTTATACATGATCCAACTGAACTATATAAACGACTATCAACATATAATATAGAAACTAGTACTGGACGTGTTGCTTTATGCATGATCCAACTGAACTATATAAACGACTAACAACATATAATATAGAAACAAGTACTAGACGTGTTGCTTTATACATGATCCAACTGAACTATATAAATGACTAACAACATATAATATAGAAACTAGTACTGGACGTGTTGCTTTATGCATGATCCAACTGAACTATATAAACGACTAACAACATATAATATAGAAACAAGTACTAGACGTGTTGCTTTATGCATGATCCAACTGAACTATATAAAGGACTAACAACATATAATATAGAAACAAGTACTAGACGTGTTGCTTTATGCATGATCCAACTTAACTATATAAATGATTAACAACATATAATATAGAAACAAGTACTAGACGTGTTGCTTTATACATGATCCAACTGAACTATATAAATGACTTCAATAAATAATATAGAAACAAGTACTGGACGTGTTGCTTTATACATGATCCAACTGAACTATATAAACGACTATCAACATATAATATAGAAACTAGTACTGGACGTGTTGCTTTATGCATGATCCAACTGAACTATATAAACGACTAACAACATATAATATAGAAACTAGTACTGGACGTGTTGCTTTATACATGATCCAACTGAACTATATAAATGACTAACAACATATAATATAGAAACAAGTACTAGACGTGTTGCTTGATACATGATCCAACTGAACTATATAAATGACTTCAATAAATAATATAGAAACAAGTACTGGACGTGTTGCTTTATACATGATCCAACTGAACTATATAAACGACTATCAACATATAATATAGAAACTAGTACTGGACGTGTTGCTTTATGCATGATCCAACTGAACTATATAAACGACTAACAACATATAATATAGAAACAAGTACTAGACGTGTTGCTTTATACATGATCCAACTGAACTATATAAATGACTTCAATAAATAATATAGAAACAAGTACTGGACGTGTTTCTTTATGCATGATCCAACTGAACTATATAAACGACTAACAACATATAATATAAAAACAAGTACTGAACGTGTTGCTTTATACGTGATCCAACTGAACTATATAAACGATTAGATAACATCGCAAAAATGTGGCAGTGGTCGTTCCTGATTACTTACATTTCCTGTGGTAACTGTGATACACCCTTGTGGTTTTTCTTTTGTCTGCGTGATATACTCCTGTGATAACGATGGTACAGTATCACGGTTTTCTGTTCCGCTTCTTAATATACAAGTGTTGCAACGATAGTAAAATATTATGAATGTCTATTTCCACTCTTTATATAGCCCAGTTTTAATGATGGTGCACCCTCATGAATGTCCCTCTCTCTTCTTGCTATACCAGTTATAAGAATGGTGCACTCTTGCGAATGTCCCTCTCTCTTCTTGCTATACCAGTTATAAAAATGGTGCACTCTTGTGAATGTCCCTCTCTCTTCTTGCTATACCAGTTATAAGAATGGTGCACTCTTATGAATGTCCCTCTCTCTTCTTGCTATACCAGTTATAAGAATGATGCACCCTTATGAATGTCCCTCTCTCTTCTTGCTGTACCAGTTATAAGAATGATGCACCCTTATGAATGTCCCTCTCTCTTCTTGCTGTGCCAGTTATACGAATGGTGCATTCTTATAAATGTCCCTCTCTCTTCTTGCTATACCAGTTATGAATGATGTACCCTTATAAATGCCCCTCTCTCTTCTTGCTATACCAGTTATAAGAATGGTGCACTCTTATGAATGCCCCTCTCTCTTCTTGCTGTACCAGTTATAAGAATGATGCACCCTTATGAATATCCCTCTCTTCTTGCTATACCAGTTATAAGAATGGTGCACTCTTGCGAATATCCCTCTCTCTTCTTGCTATACCAGTTATAAGAATGGTGCACTCTTGTGAATGTCCCTCTCTCTTCTTGCTATACCAGTTATAAGAATGGTGCACTCTTATGAATGTCCCTCTCTCTTCTTGCTATACCAGTTATAAGAATGGTGCACTCTTGTGAATGTCCCTCTCTCTTCTTGCTATACCAGTTATAAGAATGATGTACCCTTATAAATGTCCCTCTCTCTTCTTGCTATACCAGTTATAAGAATGGTGCACTCTTATGAATGCCCCTCTCTCTTCTTGCTGTACCAGTTATAAGAATGATTGTACCCTTATGAATATCCCTCTCTCTTCTTGCTATACCAGTTATAAGAATGGTGCAGTCTTATGAATGTCCCTCTCTCTTCTTGCTGTACCAGTTATAAGAATGATGTACCCTTATGAATGTCCCTCTCTCTTCTTGCTATACCAGTTATAAGAATGGTGCACTCTTGTGATTGTCCCTCTCTCTTCTTGCTATACCAGTTATAAGAATGGTGTAGTCTTATGAATGTCCCTCTCTCTTCTTGCTGTACCAGTTATAAGAATGATGTACCCTTATGAATGTCCCTCTCTCTTCTTGCTGTGCCAGTTATACGAATGGTGCATTCTTATAAATGTCCCTCTCTCTTCTTGCTATACCAGTTATAAGAATGATGTACCCTTATAAATGCCCCTCTCTCTTCTTGCTATACCAGTTATAAGAATGGTGCACTCTTATGAATGCCCCTCTCTCTTCTTGCTGTACCAGTTATAAGAATGATGCACCCTTATGAATATCCCTCTCTTCTTGCTATACCAGTTATAAGAATGGTGCACTCTTGCGAATATCCCTCTCTCTCTTGCTATACCAGTTATAAGAATGGTGCACTCTTGTGAATGTCCCTCTCTTCTTGCTATACCAGTTATAAGAATGGTGCACTCTTATGAATGTCCCTCTCTCTTCTTGCTATACCAGTTATAAGAATGGTGCACTCTTGTGAATGTCCCTCTCTCTTCTTGCTATACCAGTTATAAGAATGATGTACCCTTATAAATGTCCCTCTCTCTTCTTGCTATACCAGTTATAAGAATGGTGCACTCTTATGAATGCCCCTCTCTCTTCTTGCTGTACCAGTTATAAGAATGATTGTACCCTTATGAATATCCCTCTCTCTTCTTGCTATACCAGTTATAAGAATGGTGCAGTCTTATGAATGTCCCTCTCTCTTCTTGCTGTACCAGTTATAAGAATGATGTACCCTTATGAATGTCCCTCTCTCTTCTTGCTATACCAGTTATAAGAATGGTGCACTCTTGTGATTGTCCCTCTCTCTTCTTGCTATACCAGTTATAAGAATGGTGTAGTCTTATGAATGTCCCTCTCTCTTCTTGCTGTACCAGTTATAAGAATGATGTACCCTTATGAATGTCCCTCTCTCTTCTCGCTATACCAGTTATAAGAATGGTGCACTCCTATGAATGTCCCTCTCTCTTCTTGCTGTACCAGTTATAAGAATGGTGCACTTTTGTAAATGTCCCTCTCTCTTCTTGCTATACCAGTTATAAGAATGATGCACCCTTATGAATGTCCCTCTCTCTTCTTGCTATACCAGTTATAAGAATGGTGCACTCTTATGAATATCCCTCTCTCTTCTTGCTGTACCAGTCATAAGAATAGTGTACCCTTATGAATATCCCTCTCTCTTCTTGCTGTACTAGTTATAAGAATGGTGCACTCTTGTGAATGTCCCTTTTTTCAGTACTTTCGTTAAAGACTCCCGAGAGATGAAGTTCAATGACCGATTGTTCATGACGTCAGAAGACCAGTAGTACTTAAAACACGTTTCCTCCACTTTACTTCAATTTCCGTGTGCTCTTCCCGTCTTTCCTGATTCTCACGTGGTCTTTAATTACAGGGGTGTGGTATGATTTGAAATATGAAAAGCAATGAGGTAGTAAGTGAGATCGTGAGAAGATGTCTGAAGTAAGTCACCTCGGTATTCATCAAGTGACATTAACTATGTCGTAACAAATTTTCAGTCCAACTGGAGGTCAACTTCGACACTGAACAGGTTGTGCAACAGTAGTGATAAGTGCACTTTTATAAAATCCTGAAATTACTGTTTTGCTATCGTTCGACAATAGTACCAGCTTGATTCTATTCGGTGGTCTTGTGTTTTTCTGCATTAAAACATCCAATATGAAGAACTGACCAGAACAACTGGGTGAAATCACTCAGTTTCTTTGTCAAGTACATAGGGGCTGACGCAGTAGTGCGGTTTTTAGATCACCTGACTTGTATATCGTTATGTAGCCTGTAACTAGGTCATCGACCCACAACTAATTAAATGCATTACTCGGTCTAAAAATGTGTGCGGGGTCCACTCGGCATTTCTAGGGTTAATACAGGTACTGTAGGGTCCCTAAATAAACACGTTATATTCTTCTTCAGAATTAGACCGTTACGTTCTTCATAGGCAAACAATCCACCATTTACTGTGTACATCGTCAGTAAAGAGTCCATTCGTTATGTAGTTCATCAGTAAAAATCCATTAATTATGTATCTCATCAGTAAAAATCCATTAATTATGTACCTCGTCAGTAAAAAGTCCATTAATTATGTACCTCGTCAGTAAAAAGTCCATTAATTCTGTATCTCGACAGTAAAAGTCCATTAATTATGTACCTCGTCAGTAAAAAGTCCATTCATTATTATATCGTCAGTAAAAAGTCCATTTATTATGCATCTCGTCAGTAAAAAGTCCATTCATGATGTATCTTGTCAGTAGAAAGTCCATTTATTATGTATCTCGTCAGTAAAAATTCCATTCGTTTTTTGCTTCATGAGTCCACGCACGTTTTGTGTATTTTCTGTTGAACATAGTAGGTCTAGACCATACTAAATAGATACGTAACGAAAAACGTTCTCCTACGAATAGAAAGACGACAGGAACGTACTACATATATAGTCATGAAACAGGTTAGTTTTGACCAGTTTACTCAAGAAACATTCAACAACAGACCCTAGTAGGCGCTTCAGTTTAAACACCTACCTGCGCGTGCATTGCATACACTAAATAAATAAATATAATACCTGTGAAGTATGACGCAATAGGATGGCTAATTCCTTGCACTCGCTAACCAATGAGAAAAATGAATTTCTTGTTACTGTTGAACAGAATAGGCCATTACGTGATAAAGGTCCTCAGAAAAATTCTAGTTAAGTTACTATTCTCTGAATCTAAATGTTTCTTTGATAAGAGCGGTCCTGCATGGCCAAAGCGTGTTAAGGCGTACGACTTGTAATCCGTGGGTCGCAGGTTCGAATCCCGGTCACATCAAACATGCTGGCCCTCTCAGCTTGGGGGTTGTTATAATGTGACGATCAATCCCAATTCGTCGGTAAAAGAGTAGCCCAAGAGTTGGCGGTGGGTGGTGATGACTAACTGCCTTCCCTCTAGTCTTACACTGCTAAATTAGGGACGGCTAGCGCAGATAGCCCTCGAGTAGTTTTGCGCGAAATTCAAAACAAACCTTTGATGAGAAAATAACATATTGATTTCTAGGCTACACCAGCGTTGCCTTGTGGAAAAATCTGAAATTTTGGTTAGATGTTGTTGTCTTACGTTATAAATTGCTTCCTCTGAACCGAATTATTGGTGAAGTGGTAACGCCTTACGTAATATTTTTTGTTTCACTTGAAACTGAATTGTTGGTCGATTAATCATGTCTTATCATAAAACGAAACCTCTCAACCTAGTAGCAGTCTGTTGGTTTTTTTGTTCGTGACAAAATTCGTCACTTTCGTTTCATATATATGAAAAGGTTTTGTATTTAATAGACTTTATAATAGCTTAATTATTCAATACAATTAGTGATACTTTTGAATATGTTTACTGCAATGAGATAGTCAAGTTTAGAAGAACGTGCCTGGCAGATGTCATTGTGGTAACAAAAAGGATGAGTCAACAAACGCCCTGAACAAAAATGACACCACTGTACAGTACTGATGAAACAGTCAAAATTACATTTCACTTCTGAAATTCAAAGAAGGTTGTGACAAGAAAACTAATTTTTATCGCAAAACGAACTAGTGAGTCGAAGTCCACCCATAAGGTGTTGGTTATGACAAACCAATGAGGTCAATGAATTAACACTTGGATAGTAGTAATGAAGACTCGGGTAACTCAAGTGAAAAACTGGGTTCAAATAGTGAAGACTTGGGTTGTGGTAATAATTATTGGTCGTGTTAGTAAAGATTTGAGTTGTTGTAATAAATATGGGTTGTTTTAGTATAAATTTTGTTATAGTAAATATGGATTGTGTTGCTAACGATTACACTTGTGGAAGTAAATATGGGTTGTATTAACAAAGATTTGAGTCATGGGTTGTGTTAGTACAAACTGAATTGTGGTAGTAAATATGGGTTGTGTTACTAAAACTGATTTGTAGTAGTAAATATGGGTTGTGTTAGTAAAATTGATTTGTAGTAGTAAATATGGGTTGTGTTACTAAAACTGATTTGTTGTAGTAAATATGGGTTGTGCTACTAAAACTGATTTGTAGTAGTGAATATGGGTTGTGTTACTAAAACTGAATTGTAGTAGTAAATATGGGTTGTGTTACTAAAACTGAATTGTAGTAGTAAATATGGGTTGTGTTACTAAAACTGATTTGTAGTAGTAAATATGGGTTGTGTTACTAAAACTGATTTGTAGTAGTAAATGTGGGTTGTGTTACTAAAACTGAATTGTGGGAGTAAATATGGGTTTGTGTTAGTAAAAACTGAGTTGTGATAGTAACTATGGGTTGTGTTACTAAAAACTAAGTGTGGTAGTTAAGCACAGCCTACACAGGTGGCAAGTTCACCTTCTTATAATTTTGAAAGGACATAGTTTGAAACTCTGCCCATAAACACACTTATGTAGAGGTTATTGCTGCTAAAGGACCCGTGAGGTTGCTTTTACACATATATATATTATATTGTTTATTACAATTCTAGACTAAACGACCATCACCTGTTGTTTGAATGACATTTGGTTTAAAACTTTGCGTGAACGTACTTCGAGCTCCTCTGTGTGGGTATTGATGTTAAATACCCAGGAGGGTCAGGTGCATTTGACCTCTTCTTCTGTGCGTCGTACTAAATAAACTGATGTTTCTATTCTGAATTTCGCGCAAAGCTACTCGAGGGCTATCAGCGCATGAGTAAACTGAACAAGTCAAAAATATTAATCACGAAAAATATCATTTCTCGTCCCCTTTATGATTATTACAGTTGATCAAATAAAATGTTTGTGGTTTATTTACTTTACTAATATTAATTCTATGTGGACAGAGCTAACCTGATACCAGAACAAGTAAAATACATCATAAATTGAAAGTAATGTTTATAAAGCCAGAAACTAATATGGAAAGGCCTGTGTAGGCTTTAGAAACAATTTACCTGCTGTGTCACATGTTTTCCTTTTCACGTGGACTCAACCTCAGGATCGAAGCTAACGAATTAGTGGGTGGACAACACGTCTCTTTCTTTCCACCGAAATCTCTGACCTACGTTCAGTTTGAAATAGATATTGATACTTTACACGGACGTAAGCAACGTCGAAACAACAATAACCAAACTATAAATCTCAAATGAAGTTATTTTACCTTACACAAGATATAAAGGTGTTTCAACTTATTTTATACGCGCGCACACACATATGAATACTATGGAAGTTTAAAACGGAATTTATGTCTTTCATTTAAAACTAATTTGAAAAATTACAAACACGAATTTTTCGCTAAAAAGTTGTTTCTTTGTTTTTTACATTAATACCAAAAAAAATTTTACGTGTTATTTATCATCGAAAAATGCGGTCATCTTTAAGTACACGAAGTAACCGGTTTTCTTAGCAACTTCGCTGCTACGTTTTATTTGTCTTTAACCAGAGTGTTCGGTTGCTAAGTAAAATCGTCATTTATTTCCCTCTCTTACTTTCCAAGTGAAACCTACGCAGGAAAGTGTTCACAATAATGACATTTCCTGTACTTTGTTATACTTTCTTTCCATACGTGTTAAGGATAAGCCTTTCGAAACGATAGAACTTTCAAAATCCAGAACATCCAACAAAATAGTTTACAAATCCAGAACATCCAATAAAATAGTTTAAAAATCCAGAACAATTAACAAAATAGTTTACAAATCCAGAACATCCAACAAAATAGTTTACAAATCCAGAACATCCAACAAAATAGTTTACAAATTCAGAACAATTAACAAAATAGTTTACAAATCCAGAACAATTAACAAAATAGTTTTCAATTCCATAACATCCAACAAAATAGTTTACAAATCCAGAACATCCAACAAAATAGTTTACAAATTCAGAACAATTAACAAAATAGTTTACAAATCCAGAACAATTAACAAAATAGTTTTCAATTCCATAACATCCAACAAAATAGTTTACAAATCCAGAACAACCAACAAAATAGTTTTCAATTACAGAACAACCGACAAAATAGTTTTCAATTCCAGAACATCCAACAAAACAACTTGCAACACCAGAACATCCAACAAGATAGCTTACAACACCAGGACATCCAGCAAGATAGCTTACAACACCAGAACATCCCGGAAGAGCTCTCATCTCCGAGACATATTGGGAAAGCTTTAGAATCAAATATTTTCGTAAAGGATTTCAATTGCAGGGCATTCTGGGAGAGCTATCCACTCAGAACATCCAGAGAGAGCTTTGATAAACTCCAATGCTTTTCGAAACACGTCCTTTAATAGGTTTGGTAAAAACTGTCCACTTCCTTATGTGAATAACACAGTGAAAAACTTTCCTTCCCTGGAAGGAGATGAGCCATTTCTTTCCCTGTATACACTTGGACAGATCGAACAGAAGACTCGTATCCAGTCGCTTTTCTGTCGTATACGGCTGATGGACAAATGAACAGTAATATTCCATCATCAAGTTTCACACATAATCCAACCTTTCCTAGCAGTCTATTAACTGGCCTTAGTCACAAGTCTCAAACAATTGTATTACTTCACCCACCCAGTGAGGGAAAAAGGAAGTTCTGTGACAATTGCTCTGGTTACTGGACAAGTCGACATAAGATTGGCAGGATGTGCTATACACACATGGCAGTCAGAGAAGAAACTCAAATGAAATATTTTAAAACAGCCAGAAGCTGTATTCAGCAAAGATGTCCCCAAGTATTAATCTTCATTCAGCAAAGATGTCCTCAAGTATTATTCTGTATTCAGCAAAGATGTCCTCAAGTATTAATCTGTATTCAGCAAAGATGTCCTCAAGTATTATTCTGTATTCAGCAAAGATGTACTCAAGTATTATTCTGTATTCAGCAAAGATGTCCTCAAGTATTATTCTGTATTCAGCAAAGATGTCCTCAAGTATTATTCTGTATTCAGCAAAGATGTCCTCAAGTATTATTCTGTATTCAGCAAAGATGTCCTTAAGTATTCTGTATTCAGCAAAGATGTCCTCAAGTATTATTCTGTATTCAGCAAAGATGTCCTCAAGTATTATTCTGTATTCAGCAAAGATGTCCTCAAGTATTATTCTGTATTCAGCAAAGCTGTCCTCAAGTATTATTCTGTATTCAGCAAAAATGTCCTCAAGTATTATTCTGTATTCAGCAAAGATGTCCTCAAGTATTATTCTGTATTCAGCAAAGATGTCCTCAAGTATTATTCTGTATTCAGCAAAGATGTCCTCAAGTATTATTCTGTATTCAGCAAAGATGTCCTCAAGTATTATTCTGTATTCAGCAAAGATGTTCTCAAGTATTATTCTGTATTCAGCAAAGATGTCCTCAAGTATTATTCTGTATTCAGCAAAGATGTCCTCAAGTATTATTCTGTATTCAGCAAAGATGTCCTTAAGTATTATTCTGTATTCAGCAAAGATGTCCTCAAGTGTTATTCTGTATTCAGCAAAGATGTCCTCAAGTATTATTCTGTATTCAGCAAAGATGTCCTCAAGTATTATTCTTACAGAAGAAAATAAACAAACATGTTTGGATAGTAGCATCTTGGCATTGTGTTTACATAACCTACATATTTACAAAACGAAATTAGTGAAAAACCAGAAGTTCACAACTAACCACCAAGTAGAATGTTTTGAAATTACAAGACCATTAAAGAGTTATATCCAGTATGAAGAATTGGCAGCTCGATTCCCACTTTACATGAAATATTAGCCACTTGTCATTCTCCTTGAAAAATAGGCCTAAAGATGAATTTCTGCCTCACATACGTGGTAACTGTGATTCTTACAAGTTTACTTGAAATAAAACACCTTTCATTAAATTCTCATCAGCTGCTCTGGATTATGATAAATCTTTATAAAGAATTTTAAATGGTACTTTGAACATTTTCCACTGCAGATATAAACCGTCGGTCTCCTTGCTGAACCACTGGTGGACTTAACTGACAGTGGGCCCGGCATGGCCAAACGTGTTAAGGCGTTCGACTCGTAATCAGTGGGTCTCGGGTTCGAATCCCGGTCGCACCAAACATGCTCACCCTTTGAGTCGTGTGGGCGTTATAATATGACGGTAAATCCACTATTCGTTGGTAAAAGAGTAGCCCAAGAGTAGGTGGTGATGACTAGCTGCCTTCCCTCTAGTCTTACACTGCTAAATTAGGGACGGCTAGCGCAGATAGCCCTCGAGTAGCTTTGCGCGAAATTCAAAACAAAAGAAACTAACAGTGTAGAGACTTTACACGTTTCTTCATAAAACTTCCTGCTACATTCACCGCCGCCATATTGGACATCAAACATTTCTCTATTAACAATCAACAGCTATCCATATTGAGACAATAATTAGTAGTTGCTTGACATGTGTTTCTTTGTAAACATCACTTATAGAGTTATATAATAAAATGTTTGAGGAGAAATTTGTAAAACTTCACCTGAGACGAAGGCGGATTCTTGACATCCAATATGGCGGAGTAAACTAGAGACCACGTGACACTTGGCATCAGTAAAATACCTATAAACATCCGTCATTAGTGTTTGTTTACACCTAAGCCTAACAACGTCGTATCTTTTTGCTGTTAAGAATACCTTGATATTAACGTATGGAAACTAATTTCAAGAGGTATCTTACTCACAACAAATGCGTATAAATATAATATTTAGGTCATAAATTTTCCTTTGTATTGAAGTAAAACTCATGTCCTTGACCAAATGATGTGCTTCATTTAATAGCGGGTGTAACATAACTTGCTACATTTTACTTTTCCCACAGTAAAGACAGATGTTTCTGAAAACTAAACTTAAAGAAACGTACATTATTAAGTTCAAACATCAACCCTGACAAAGTACTTTAGTGAAAAGTTGTTGATGTTACCTTTGGGACTTTATTAACCATGGTAACAACCAGATAAGGAAAACATCGGTTCGGGCCAAGGTAAAGTTCTATTTGGTTTTAGAAATAGGTTGTTATTATGACTCAATTATTTCTAATACTATGTTTAATATTTAACACTGGCAGATAATAACGTACCCAGGCGGTCTCAAATAAACACGTAAGCGATTCCTATCATGAATTCTTTCTTAACTAAACAGTAAAAAGCGAAACTGTAACCTAATTAATCTTCACCCATGAGAAAATCTGGGTTAGAAAAGAATGTTTGCAAATTTTTATGAGCGATCATCTTATACCTATAAATTAAAAACCCATTTGATGGCTGACTCATAAGGTGAGGACAAAAAAAAAACAAAGTTAAAAAATGTATTTGTAAAGAAATAAAATTCTTCGTCATAGAACGAGTGTACAGGTTTGCGGAACCTGTTATAATCAAAACGAACTCTGGACCTACGAGGAATGTGAACATGTGTCCACATGATTTATAATTATCGACTTTCCTCCAGCAAGGTGTGACAGGAAACAGAACTTGTTCAGAAAGATGCGTTATGCCAACCTTACTCAGGGTCAGAGAGACCTCAGATGTATTAGAATGTGGTGGTATTACAAACCTTGTAAGACTTTTAACACAAAACATGATTCAACACCACATAAAACTTTGAGTTGAACAGCACGTCAGGTTGGTTTATCTTTCACTTAACACTTTTTAAGGAAATATGAAAACATTATCGGATGTAAACGTAGATTCGTGAAAAAAAAAACAACCAAACAAAAACTTACACCACTTAAGTGTTTCAGAAAGGCTATGTTACTCTCACAGAAACTTCCAAATATATTTTTTTTTTGTGGCAGATATCTTGTGTCGATAAATCATATAGTTCTTAGAGTTGGATGGTACAACGTACTATAACTTACAAAGTCACACTGGTACCCATATTAATAGTATTCCAGATGGATTTGACACCTGTCCACATATGTTCAAGAGACACCCACCTTGGAATGTCCTCAAATATTTAGATCTTACTCTGATAAACAATAATAAATAAACAGATTCCAACACGCGCGTCCGATCATCCTGTTACCCAACCAACATGCATAAACACGACTTTGTCCTAAATAATAGGTGTTAGGCCAGCTTCATACGGGCGTTGTCAATAATGTACCTACTTTTCATTTATTGGGGTTAACATGTTTCGAGGATAACTGGTCTATCTAGGTGTTAGGTCATTGGTTGTTGAAATTCTTTCAGTTGACGGGTTTAGAACGACCAGAAGTTTGAACTTCTTATTTGACGATAGTTCATTTCTAATGTTGTGAAACAGATAACGTTAGTCGTAAATAGAAAGTCTGGTGTACCAGTGTAAAACTGGAAAAACTTTATTCCTACTTGAAACTGTACACGTTTAGCCGATTAGGCTACAAGAAATAACAGTAAACATTTTCACTATTAACGACATTTTCGGCCGTAATCCCACATGGTGTAAGCCAGGCTTTCGGCTTAACAATTAATTTTTTGGATAAATTATGCTATGTAACACAAATTTCGTTCCTGGATAGTATGTCTTATTTCTTAATTGCTTATGTTGTAAAAGTACAGAAAATGGCCATTATTGAAGTGAATACTTCAAACTTTGCTTTAGTGACCTGGATAATGAAATTTAGAAATTAATCTATTTTCTAAGTAAAAACGGGCAAATTTGCACATTTTCATTTACACAAGGTCTGAATAAAACAACATATGAATCAAGATTTACATGTATTTATACTAAAGTTATACAAATATGTTTAGAAGTGAGTATTTTTTCGAGATTTGCGACTGTAATGTAAATCACTTTTACGTATCAGCCCCCAAATATAGTATCCCATCATGTTTTCATTATACGCTCCCAGGTCACAAAAGCAAAGTTTGAAGAGAAAAATAGGTCTTTTCTATTTACTTTAGGCATAAACAACTGAGAAATAACACTTTCTGTCCAGGAACAAGTAAAAGTAAACATTTTGTTACATGGTGTTATTTATACAAATATTACAACTGGTGCGAATTAAACTTCTTCAAGAAGTTACTTGGAGTATTTAGATAACATAAAAATGTTGGTTAGTTTTTGGTTCACACGTCTTACAAACATTTCAGTAAAAAAACAAGTTAAAAACACCAGTTACTTTTCCCACATTCTTAGTCAAAATGCTGTTACAAAAACACTGTAGTCACTTCAGAAAGAATTCTATAAAGTTAACTGCCACGAAAATAATTAGTAGTAAAGAGAGCGTAAAATTACTTTTTAACAGAACATCTGTATTATCACAAGCGTTGCTGGTTTAGTTTCAAAATCTTCGTACGACTTTTAAAGGCTTGTTTACGCAGCACCTTCCCTAATTTTAAACAGAGACAGCTTTTGTTAAATGAATACATATTCGGTTAGTTAAAGTGTATGCTTCACCATTATCTGTTACAAAGAAGAACCATTACGCTACCTGGCGGTGACGTCTGTACAGTCACTATCTCAACAACATGAAATTTGTTAACAATGGAATAAAAATACAAAAACAAAAGTGGCTTCTTAACTTCCACAAACGTTTAAATGCATGACGTCATTATTCACGGGGTTCGGACACTAGGGTCACACAGAGTAACGAAAAAAAGGAATTTTAACCCATTGACAAAACTGTCTGGAGTTCAGCCAATCGTGTAGAATTCCTGTTACTAATTACATACACAATTAAAGATGGAGGCCAACATTACCGGTTTGGTATCTCTACTACTCAACTGGACTTCGTTTTTAATTTGAAGAGTTTTAAACAGCTTGTCTAATGAATAATTCGAAAACACATATTAGTACCATACATACAGCATGTCCTTTCAAGCCCAAAGAAACGTAGATTCGGAGTCGTGAGAAAAAATACGCCATTACTTCAAGTGTCATTTTCTGTTATTAAAACAGCCGTTTCAGATTTTAGAGAAGCGCTTATTATATTATGTCTTGTACTAACTCAAAAACAAAAGTAACCAGAGATATAAAATACACTAAGTTTTAATATTTAAACCTGTTAAAATTACTCTCATACGCAGGTTTCCTTGTACTGGAAATTATAAACATTACAAGATGAACCTGCGTAGAGAAAATATTTAAACGTGTTTCGAGCAATTTTGTTTCTGAATTTCGCGCAAAGCTACACGAGGGCTATCTGCGCTAGCCGTCCCTAATTTTCCAAGACTAGGAGGAAGGCAGCTAGTCATCATCACCCACCGCCAACTCTTGGACTACGCTTTTACCAACGAACAGTGGGATTGACCGTCACATTATAACGCTCCCACAGCTTACAGTGCAAGCATGTTTGGTGTGACGTGGATTCGAACCCGCGACCCTCAGATTACGAGTCGAACGCCTTAACCCACCAGGCTATGCTGGGCCGTGTTTCGTGTGGCACTTGGACAATATATCATTAACCACGGGTTTTCTCGGGTATTCTGTAACTTACCACGTGTTCTCTCAGGTATCCTATTACATGATATAACCAAGTGTTCTATCAAGTAAGGCACAATATCAACACAACCACTACAAGAGTATCTCTATAGTCATAATAACAACGTTAAGCCCTGCCGCTTACTCATGGTATCGAAACCTGATTTCTAGCATTGAAAGTCATAAGATATGGCGCTACGCCACTACAGCAAGGAGGCGTACCTGTACTAAAGCTAGAACTTGGTTTATTAGATATTACTCTAAAGTTTATAGTTTGAAAATATGTCAGAATAGCACAAGAACCTTGAAAGATGACTTAGAACCAAAATGTTCAATGGGAACCTTTAACAACACGTTTTCAAATGTTACGTATGTATCTGGTCATCCCAAAAGTAATGTCCGAAAATTTAATACATAAAATGCATCATCATTTCTGTCTTTGTGGAAGAGTTTAATGAGTAAAATATGTAGTAGGAATTGTATAACAGAAACTAACCCAACTCCGCTTTTTCAGATCATTAATCAAATAAACCCTTATGAAGATGGATGTGTCTGAGGAGCACATTAGACATATAATGCTTTATGAGTTTAAAAAAGGTAATAGTGCAGCAGAAACTACACGAAACAATCAAGGTGTTTATGGTGCGGAGTCTCTCAATGAAAGAAAATGTCGAAGGTGGTTTCAGAAGTTCAGATCAGGTGACTACAGCTGAAGTGATGCACCACGTTTAGATCGTCCTGTTGAGTTTAATGGTGACTTGCTGCTGGCTGCACTTGATAAAGAATGTGCTATAACAGATGTAGACTAGTAGAGAAGCGAAATTCAACTCACTCAACAGTTCACCGTCATCTGCAACAGCTTGGAAATGTGTCAAAAACTTGGAAAATGAGTTTCACAAGATTTAACAGAAGCTAACCTTAGAGCAAGAGTGGACATTTGCACTTCTATTCACTCGCATGAACGTAACTCAACCTTTTTGGACAGATTACTTAGTGACTGGAGATGAAAAATTGATATTTTATAAAAATGTTATATGCTGCAGACATTGGCTCAGTGCAGATAAAATGGACCTCCACCCTAAGAAAGTCTTGTTAAGTGTTTGGTGGGATATCGTTGATGTGATCCACTTTGAGTTTCTGCCACTCAATGTTACGATTACATCAGACTTCTATTGTAAACAGTTAGAGCACTTGAATGTTGGACTGAAAGAAAAGAGGCCTACGTAAAAATGTTGTGTTACACTAGGATAATGTACGGCCCCACGAGAAAGGATCACATCTACAAAGATGGAAGAAATAGTCTGGGAAAAACTTCCACATCTTCCTTATTCTTCAGACTTTGCCCTATCTGATTATCATCTGTTCCGAAGTTTTAAGAACTATCTCAATAAAAAAGAGCTTGGAACACATGAAGATGTCAAAACTACCCTCTCTACATTCTTTTCCTCCAAATCTCAAGACTTTTATAGAAGTGACATTCAGAAGCTTGTGGATCATTGGCAGGAAGTTATTAATAATAATGTAACATACATTATTGATTAAATAACATTAAAAGTGTTTGAAATCCTTTCTCGTTTTCTGAACCTAAAATTAGACATTGCTTAAAGGATGAATATATATATATATTAATCCATCCACTAGAATACTTATTTTACTTTTCTCTCATCCATCGTATAATTTCAACAAGTATGTCATTCTACCATTATATCTACAGAACACTGGTAGTTTTTACCTGTTGTTACATCTACAGAACACTGATAGTTTTTAACTGTTGTTATTGTTATATCTACAGAACATTGGTAGTTTTTACCTGTTGTTATATCTACAGAACACTGGTAGTTTTTACCTGTTGTTATATCTACAGAACACTGGTAGTTTTTACCTGTTGTTATTGGTACATCTACAGAACACTGGTAGTTTTTACCTGTTGTTATATCTACAGAACACTGGTAGTTTTAACCTGTTGTTATTGTTACATCTACAGAACACTGGTAGTTTTTACCTGTTGTTATATCTACAGAACACTGGTAGTTTTTACCTGTTGTTATATCTACAGAACACTGGTAGTTTTTACCTGTTGTTATATCTACAGAACACTGGTAGTTTTTACCTGTTGTTATATCTACAGAACACTGATAGTTTTTAACTGTTGTTATTGTTATATCTACAGAACACTGGTAGTTTTTACCTGTTGTTATATCTACAGAACACTGGTAGTTTTAACCTGTTGTTATTGTTATATCTACAGAACACTGGTAGTTTTAACCTGTTGTTATTGTTATATCTACAGAACACTGGTAGTTTTTACCTGTTGTTATATCTACAGAACACTGGTAGTTTTTACCTGTTGTTATATCTACAGAACACTGGTAGTTTTAACCTGTTGTTATTGTTATATCTACAGAACACTGGTAGTTGTTACCTGTTGTTATATCTACAGAACACTGGTAGTTTTTACCTGTTGTTATATCTACAGAACATTGGTAGTTTTAACCTGTTGTTATTGTTATATCTACAGAACACTGGTAGTTTTAACCTGTTGTTATTGTTATATCTACAGAACACTGGTAGTTTTTACCTGTTGTTACCTGTTGTTATATCTACAGAACACTGGTAGTTTTACCTGTTGTTATATCTACAGAACACTGGTAGTTTTAACCTGTTGTTATTGTTATATCTACAGAACACTGGTAGTTTTTACCTGTTGTTATATCTACAGAACACTGGTAGTTTTAACCTGTTGTTATTGTTATATCTACAGAACACTGGTAGTTTTTACCTGTTGTTATATCTACAGAACACTGGTAGTTTTTACCTGTTGTTATATCTACAGAACACTGGTAGTTTTTACCTGTTGTTATATCTACAGAACACTGGTAGTTTTTACCTGTTGTTATTGTTATATCTACAGAACACTGGCAGATTTTAC
Source organism: Tachypleus tridentatus (assembly GCF_004210375.1). Classification (NCBI taxonomy): domain Eukaryota; kingdom Metazoa; phylum Arthropoda; class Merostomata; order Xiphosura; family Limulidae; genus Tachypleus; species Tachypleus tridentatus. Next base: position 54,973,839 of record NC_134827.1, read on the forward strand.
CTGTTGTCACTTTTCCAAAGATAACATAAACACATTTCCCCCAGTTTTATTATACTTTTCAGCTTTATTTATTATTTCTGTTATTTATTGTGAGTTGAAAGTACATCAGGGGTCCAAGGTTGAAGATGCATGATGTGGTTGAACACACTCTGTGAAAGTGTTATAACCGTAACATCAGCTTCAAGTCTACTAATTATTTCAACTTCTCTCCAGTGGCATGGCAGTATGTCTGAGGACTTAAGACATAAGAAATCGGGTTTAGATAACCGTGATGGGAAAACAGAGATAGCCCATCGTGTTGCTTTGACCTTTAAAATAACGTTTCACTGTCTTCTTTTCAGATGTTCCAAATCTGAGACTTCTGTGATGGAATTGTGGGGTCTTTGACCTGACCGTTTAACCCTTATGTCCCTTAAAGTCCCACATCCGAGTCACAGGTTTTATTATTACTGCCCACTAAAACGGGTAAATTAGTTCACTCTAATGACTTACAAGTTACAGTAATGTCCTTCCAACAGTATTCGAAGTCTGATGGTTATGCAGTTAAATCAACAGTTCGGTGTAAAATTATATGAATGATGTATACTGTTTGTTTTTATCTTCTTACAAATAATGTTCTTCAAATTATAAAACAAAACTAATTTAAATCTTACAACAACAACAGGAAAGCATAGGTTATTTTACAAAAGCACTGATACATTTAAAAACCTATTAAATGCGCTTAGCAACTAAAATATCTTTAGTGAACAAGTGTATAAGTGAGTACCTACAATAACCTGAACAACGTCTTACTTAATGTTTTTGTTAACAAGGAAGTTTTCCACATACTTAAAGTCGTTCGTCAACATAAAGTTTACCTGCGTTTCGTCATTTTTCCTCACCTTTCGAGAACTACAAAGAAATAACTGATGACGTCATTCTTGGCTACTAAAGAATCTGCAATTTGAGCTGGTGCTGACAGCACAATTTTAAGGTGTTCAGCTGTAATCCAATGTAACTAGACTCACTATCGTGAATTAGGCTTAACTAAGCCTAATTAATGTTGGCATCTCTGCAGATTTTAAAATGGGGTAATTAAACATTTCTTCACAATCTGTTAATGCGATAATCCACCGTTATCACGATTCATATACTAAAATTACGTGCAAATGGGTTGCTTACCACTTTCTGGGCTGGTTCAATTATTACACAGCAAAAAGTTCGTAAAATAAGTTTATTACACTAACTTAATGTCGACGTAACCCGAAATAAAAGAGGTTTGACCACTTCTTGTTATGTTATTATCGAAACACTTGTTAGTTGATACAACTGGAAACGACCACGCTATCCTTATAAGCACTTCGTATTTAATAACTTAAAAGCGGTTTCACATTATTCCCTTCTTGCAAACGTACAACGTTTACATAGGTTACGTGGTTCGTGCTTATCACGAGATAAGTTACTTTTTAAAATAGTTGTGACGTAACATCACGAGAAGAGATTAATCATATCAAAGATCATAAAGGACTGGAACTCACCTGGAAGAAATTACTTGACAGTAACAGAAGCTATTTGACAACAGCAGCAGATCGTTTCACGACAGTTCGCTAAGCCTAACCACCTTTTTTTCTTCTTTAATCTTAGTGCGAAATGTTATACAGAGAAAAAAAACAGTCCAGGTTATTTTGGTTTGTCAAATTCAACAGAGGGTCACTTACCCTCGCTATTCGTACTTTTAAACTGAGCTACAAAGTCGAAGAAAAGACGTGTTACCGTTTCTTCTGTCTACACCCGTTTTCATACTGGCTGATGAGTCTACACGTAAACGTTAACAAGTCATACTTTCATACTGTTCACAAGTTCACGTTTAAACTGGTACAAATATTATAAGTTTCCTATTCTGGTTTCACGAACAGCTTCTACGCCAGCTTTGAGAGAATAAACCAGAAACTTCTACACGCCACTCCGAATGTGAACTGACTAACCGCAGTCGGCCTGAAGGCGCACGCACGTGAGGTGCCACGACTTTGTTCGGCGACAGGTATGCTACGACTCCACTGATGGAGTTCGCCCTCAGTGCAGGTCTCGAAATGAATTCCTAGCCTCGGGTAACGTAAAAAAAAAAAGAAAAAAAAGTGTGGTGTGAGGAGCCAGGACATAAACAATATAGAGATTACCCTGAACAATTTCGAAAGATTTAATATTCTAGGTTTTTCTCGGTTTTCTGAAATGATTGATTCAATGTACTTTGTTTGATTAAGTAAAGTTTACTTGTGAGATAATTGTAACACGTGAGGTTGACGGAAAATTTGTGCTTCAAGAAGACTTACAGTATTTGTGCCCGAGGGTCCGAAGTGACAAGTACTTCTTGTTTAAGGTTATTACCCCTGAGATGACCAAAAATATTCTCTGTGCAATACTTTCGAGAGTTAAACAAATAATTAATACATACGACTATAAAAAAAACAACTGACATTACTCCCAAAGTTCGTACCTTGAAGAAGTGATACAACGACAAAAATCACACAACGTTTCTCGCGTACAGACAGGTATCTGTGATGCACTGTCACATCGCGCGAGCACAGAATAACGTCTGCAAATCAAATACAGAAAACATAAAGAAATCCGAGTCCATATTTTACGCGTCGCTTAAGTCTTTGAATCACTTGAAAAGCAACTCATCTCAACTTATTGCCAGGGACCCCGAGATCCATCCACATCCCTGGGTAATTATACCTGGCCTTCTCGCCTTCTCGATTGGCCTACTTAATACACTGATTTAATTTAATTATGGTGTTAACTTGTCTTGAAGAATTCAAGATGTTAAACAAATTAACGAACGAGATTAATGAACAGACATAATATCGATTATACAAATCACGATTGACGTCACGTGTTTTTACTTTTATTTATAACATCTGCTTCAAGCAATTACAAGCTGTTCGTTGACGAAAAATGGGTTTATTATATGTGAATTACTGTATCGTCTTGTTATTTACAGGTCTTTATCTTCCTCTGTTGTACAGAACAAATAAAAATTACAAAACGAAGTCGTTAGAGCTGAACGTCTACGTCATTAGATTACCATCCAATAGCATTTCATCGACTGAGAGATACCCGTCACAAATGATACTTTGCTATTCTATAACCCTTGAACACCTGACCTCACCAGTTTCGGTGTTGTCCACAAGTATTGTTATTCATTCACAGTCTGTATTCATCGCGATGTTTAGTTTCTTTAAATTACATTCTTCAGCTGAGCAATAATACATAACTTATAAAAATATAGGTTAAACAAAAACATGAAAACCCAACGGGGAATTTTTAAAATCACTCAAAGTATATCGTGGGCGACTTAACAACTGGGAAATGTACTCGGTCATCTTCGGATATGACACGAGTGAAATCGAGCATGACACGAAAGTTATGGAAACAGTGACCCCTTTTAGCTGTGTTGTACACTATCTAGTTTTCTGTTTGAACAACTTCGTTGTATGTCTATTCTGTTAGTGGGAATCCTCAATGGCTAGGACTTTTCTTTTTTTTTTCTATGTGATATGATTTTGAAGAGAAGTGAAATCTATTCTGTACGAACAGCCCCAACAAATTATGCAGTTTCTGTTTCATTAAAGCCTTTAACAAATTTCTAGACACTTACGACTTTGTCATATCACAGTGTTAAAAGTGTCTACAGTCATTCGTCAAAAGTTTTGTGTTTTAAAAACATAACAAACAAAAATGGTACTTATACCACCACACATTTGTTGTTGTTCTTTAACTTACGAAGATTAAAATTTTCTTCCATGAATCAGCTGTATTGTTTGTTTGTTTTGAATTTCGCGCAAAGCTACTCGAGAGCTATCTGCGCTAGCCGTTCCTCATTTAGCAGTGTAAGTCTAGAGGGAAGGCAGCTAGTCATCACCACTCACCGCCAACTCACCACGGTCAGGTGGGTTAAGTTGTTCGAATCTTAATCCGAGGGTCGCGGGTTCGAATCCCGGTTGCACCAAACATGCTCGCCCTTTCAGCCGTGGGGGCATTATAACGTGACGGTTAATCCCACTATTCCTTAGTAAAAGAGTAGCTCATGAGTTGGCGGTGGGTGATGATGACTAGCTGCCTTCCCTCTAATCTTACACTGCTAAATTAGGGACGGCTAGCGCAGATAGTCCTCGAGTAGCTTTGCGCGAAATTCAAAACAAACAAACAAACAAACATAACAAGATTGATTATACATTTGTTCTATTTTGAACAGTTTAATTTCTAATGTCTTACGTTTAAACAAGCTATGATTAAACTGATTTCAGTTATCTTCGTAATAGTTTATATAAACCAATAATAATACAACTGGGTGTTAATGTTGTTCTCATCCCGTATAAAACTTATTATTTACTATTATTGAAGCTTTATTTAAAAGGAAACCATTTAATAATGGAAAATGACACCTGAATTAATGAGCAAAGATTTCCCCGTCTCGAAAAAGGTATGATCAGTTCAGAATTGTAGAAAAAGTATTGTTATAACTTTAAACGGATCATTCTCTGTCCATAACAATCAAAACTCTCAACAGAATTACAATGAGTGCCGTTTAACCTTCCATTACACATTGTAAAACACGGATAACAAATATATCATGGAATTATTCAGTCTCCTCAACTGAACAGTGTCACTTCTAGGTAACGTACCAACTATATATGTACTAAAATATTTTTATCAAATATAGATTTATTTAGGTATTCAATTCAATTAGAACATTTTTTTCGCTGTGTACGTGTGCAATAGAAGCTTAATATGGAACTAGAATATTAAACTTTTTTCACAATTAAGAAATATCTTTCTCAGAAAAATAAACAACGATATTTATTACAAACAGTTTCATCTTTAATATATTAATTGGCCACGCCTATTTCTGTTTAAAATATGTGAACATATGCAAACGAAAAATACGTATAATTCTAATATAGCAAATACCATTGTGCACCAAGTGGTTTTCAAATTGCTACGAAAACGAAATCACGTAAACAGTACATCAAACGTGTTTTGAAGCAGTCCAGACTTGTCACCGGGCATATAAAATGTAGATGGTTTTAGCCACATTCTGTTTTCTTTGTTTTTTCCACTTTTTTAACATTCTATTACAGAATGACCCATAAGAAAGACTAGTATACACTATTCTTTATTCGTTACCGTGTGTTTGACAATGTTGTTGTTAAATCTTTATTCGTTACTGTGTGGTTAACAATGTTGTTGTTAAATCTTTATTCGTTACTGTGTGGTTGACAATGTTGTTGTTAAATCTTTATTCGTTACTGTGTAGTTAACAATGTTGTTGTTAAATCTTTATTCGTTACTGTGTAGTTAACAATGTTGTTGTTAAATCTTTATTCGTTACTGTGTAGTTAACAATGTTGTTGTTAAATCTTTATTCGTTACCGTGTGTTTGACAATGTTGTTGTTAAATCTTTATTCGTTACTGTGTGGTTAACAATGTTGTTGTTAAATCTTTATTTGTTACTGTGTAGTTAACAATGTTGTTGTTAAATCTTTATTCGTTACTGTGTAGTTAACAATGTTGTTGTTAAATCTTTATTCGTTACTGTGTGGTTGACAATGTTGTTGTCAAATCTTTATTCGTTACTGTGTAGTTAACAATGTTGTTGTCAAATCTTTATTCGTTACTGTGTAGTTAACAATGTTGTTGTTAAATCTTTATTTGTTACTCTGTGGTTAACAATGTTGTTGTTAAATCTTTATTCGTTACTGTGTAGTTAACAATGTTGTTGTTAAATCTTTATTCGTTACTGTGTAGTTAACAATGTTGTTGTTAAATCTTTATTCGTTACTGTGTAGTTAACAATGTTGTTGAATATGGTAATGTTGCCCTACTTGTCGTGAGGTATAAAACAAAACCTTTCCTGTCACTGAGTTAAGCACGAATACTTTCCTTTCATAGAATATAATACAATCCCTTTCTCGAAGAAAATAAAGAACCCATCCCTGAGGACAGGGTAGAACAAAACTCCTTTCATAACAGACTAAAAAAAACACAAAAATCTACAAGTCAGTACACTATCTCCTACAGGTAAACATGTAGCTGACTTCCGTATGGCACACCTTTATTTACAGTTTCAACTCATCTTTAGAAACAGATACGTTGGTAAAAAAAAAGTCACTCCGCTTTCTCCTTCACTGTATATTTAAGTTTACTAAAAATACTCTAATTACAAAACTAAATATTACCACCTTAGTATCTATACAGTACGGAAGAAACCAAATTGAAATTTGTAAGTAAAAAATTAAAGAAATATACTGTAAGAAATATTACGACCAGCTTTCCGTCGTGAAATCTGGTGGAAGCTTGAAACCGCATTCTTTATGGTTTTTGAACGACTACTAACGTTCATAGTAGTGTATAATTCAAGTGGACATACAGAAGTGTCATAGGATTCTATACATAATAACTAATTATGCCCTAGATCTATAGTAATACAGAGGCTAACGTAACACTTCTCTGCTTGAAGATTTAACTTAGAACATTAGATATAAACTAGGATAGGCGTTATAATTACACGTGTTAGTTGCACTACATACGTATATCAAGGCGAGTAACAAAATGTTGTGTAGGCAGCTGTAACCTTTACTGTCAACTTACACAGACCCTACCATTCACGTACTGTTCTCGAGAATCGTGAAAATGGACACATAAAGCATAAATAAAGTGCGAAAACTTCTTAGCTCCCTCTGTAATATTAAAACTTCAGTCTTCAAAAATGTATTTCACCAGTAATTGATTAAGTAATTAATATTATTAAGAACTCTACGGGTTCTTAAACAGGTGCACTAATTACACTGATACAGCGGTAAGAAACTCTCCCCCCATAGAAGTGACACAAAGGAACACTGACCCATTATGTAATTCCTCAAAGAGACTTAAGGATGCATATCAAGTCAGGTTGAGAAAGTTAAAAAACCTCAGATGTGTAAGGCGGGTGCAGAAATACACTTCACTCTGCTCCCCTCTCTCTGGTGACATGGGAGGTCAGACCGAACTTCAATCTACCTCCCATCCATACGACATCCCTGATCAGTCAAAAGATCGAGGCGTGAAAAACAAACCACAAAAATAAATATCTGCTTTATATATATTTATTGTTAAGAACACCGTCATATCGACCAAATTTCAAATAGATTTAAACGAATGACACAAGACACTTTCAATCTACGTTACCTCATAATACTTAGAACGTAAGCTCGCGATTAAATCTTCAAGCTTTATGTATCATTTTAACATAAATTTTAACATCTGTTATAGGACGTGAGTCATAATACGAGGCCCTTATTCCAAACAAGTACAATTTAGGCATAAATTTATTTTATTACACTCAATAAATTGAAACTTTTGAGCAAACGTGTTGAAACACGGAACAAGTTCTGTTTTTAACATAATATCCTCTTTATCAACATTAAAGTACCATACACTTATTTTAGTAGGCCTAATAGTATTTTAACATAATACTAAGTGGTTAGGCCTAAATATATACACCTGCCGTCAGTTTTTCTTTCAAGTTAGGCTGTACACTATTTCAAAAGTATAGTGAACTTTTTAATTCATAATTGGCTCAGAACAGTAACGTTTACCTGTGGATTCAATGTTTTTCACTCACCTTAATTATGAGAAAAATAGTTTTATGAACAAAATTTAGAAATGGGTAAACTTACCCTGTAAATAGTCTAAGAGTTCTCCCACCACGCAAAGTATCAAACTTTTGCACCTAGCATTAAAAATTGTAAACTTATCGCTTTAATTACGGATAATTATTTTTAAAATCAATACCTACTAAAACTCAGTTTAAATGTAGAAAGACGCCATTGGGAACACGACAAGAGTAGGTTTTTCTTTATTCATTCCCTTAGCGGGTTATTGGCATTTTCTTTCTCTCACCTATCGATTTACGCGTTTCCTACGTGCATTCTTGTCTTTCATATTTCTTTCTGGTTATTCAACAAATTTCTTTGCGTTTTCTTCGTGATTTTTCGTGTTTCCCATTTATTTGAATTTTTCTTTCTGTTAGTGTTTGTTTTATCGTGTTGTTTGACCTATAGTTTTATATCTTTGTGCCTGGTACCAATTCCTTTACACTGTTATTTGCGTTTTCCCCACGATTTTGCGCGTTTGCTATACTTTTGAAATGTTCTTTATTATTCGTTATTATCGCTGTTTCAAATAATCCAAAGATGGAACTTATGTGTATGTATATATATATATAAATGTCTTGTTTTTAATTGTTAAATCTTTTAAGGTTATTAAAGAATGAGTAATGTGACGTGTTTGTTAATATCTTCTTTTAATGAACGATGTGGAGTTAAAGCATGTACATGGTTCATATATTTGCTTTGCTTAAAGATCAAATCTGTACAATGGGAAAGATGCAATGTACCTTTTGAAAGAAACGTATTAGCCCGGCATGGCTAGGTGGGTTAAGGCGTGCGATTCGTAATCTGAAGGGCGCGGGTTCACATCCCCGTCGCACCAAACATACTTGCACTGTTAGCTGTCGGAGCATTATAACGTGACGATCGATCCCACTATTCGTTGGTAAAAGAGTAGCCCAAGAGTTGGCGGTGGGTGGTGATGATGACTAGCTGTCTTCCACTGCTAAATTATGGACGGTTAACGCAGATGGCCTTCGAGTAACTTTGCGCGAAATTAAAAAAAAAAGCACGAAACTAACCCTTATTTTTAGTATTGCGAGTCTCCTAACTTATCGTAGAGTCAACAGGGGGCTCTTTATAAGAACTCACGTTGCATTTTAAACTCCAATTGATAACATACACGTATACTTTTTATCATACTTCACGCTAATAATTTTCATTGTCAGATAAATTGACAAAGCTTAGATTTGTACTTGTTACAAAATTCCAGGAAGATAAAAACCCTGAATTACTTACAAATTAAACACTGAAATAATCAGACAAACTGGTATACAGAGGGTTTGAAATTAAGTGCATAGCTACACAATGGGCTATCTCTGCTCTGCTCACCACGGGAATCGAAACCCAGTTTGTAGCGGTGTAAATCCGCAGACATACCGCTGTGTCACTGGTGGGCTATACATAGACAGATATTACAGTTTAAAAGAGATAAAAAAAATCTTGCTATTCTAGTTCAGACTGCATTCCAGAATAAAGATATAGAATTCGGGTGGAGACGCAAATGCGCGAGATACATGTGGTTCTACGCCTAACTTCAATTCGCTCGTTCGTTGTTATGTTCACCACAAGAGGGAGTCATAGACTTTAGTAATGTTAATCGTAGTATGCGCTATTTGGTCGTCAACTTAGTAAAAAAATAACTTATTTTAATTTCGTATCACATTCCTTTTTCTCATAATTGATATTAATGAAAGCACATTTTATATATGTTTAAGTTTGTTTTTCTCTATATAATTATAACCACAATAGTGTTAGATATAACAACTCTGACCTAGTTTTTTTGGTTTTCTCCTAAGGAAATTTCCTTTAATCCAAAGTAATTAACTCTTTCTCTCATGATTGAAATATTTACCACTAGAGAACACTACAGTGCTTACCCACTTTTTTTTTTTGTATTACATTTTGGGTAATTGTTTTTATTTTCATTGTTTTAATCCATGTGGTATCACTTACGTTTACAAAATAAGATACTAGGATATATATATCTGATAAGATTCTTTTTAGATATATATAAAGATTAATTATAAAACTAACGCCCTCAGTCTCAGTTTAAAATAGAGACGGTCATTGCAAAGTAAGTACATAATATTTTAACGTGCTATCATTTTCAGAAACGATTAATGACCTAACAATATAAATCCAACTTGTTCGTAATTAGTGCTTCTTCAATTACGAAATAATATTAGTTAAAGGTAACATTTTAGGTATTAAACGGTTAAAATTGTGAAAATAGTTATTGTGTTCTGTACGAGAACAAAAGCCATGGTCATGTGACTCTAGTTTACAATTCATAGAAGAAAATCACGCCATCTACATATTTTCTGATTTTCTAAGCCTTCATCTTTATTTAAGATCAAGTTGGATTTGTTGTTTAATTATTTTAATGTTTTTTTCTAATATTTCTAGCAGTCACATTATTCGGTTGAGCCGGAATAAACGAGTTTTCTAACGATTTGTTCAGTGGGATACGTTTGTTAGTGGATTTTCATATTTTAACATCGAAAAATTATAATACTTTTGCCCCTGTGGGTCAACGGTAAGTGTACAGGCTTAAAACATAAAAAATCCAGGATTCAGCTTCCTCTAGTGGACAAAGTACACATAGTGCATTATGTCGATTTGCACCAAGAAAAATACCAACTACATATACTTCTTACCTTTATTTTTTCGTTAAGACATTTCTTGTGTGTTTTTCATCACAGTCGCCATCTGTTGAGAAGTTTTGACTATACAACAGAGTTGTATAGAAATGTTTAGAACAAAATGTTTGCATGCATATGTCATAACCTCGTACCCAACTGATAATATTAATCTATTATTATTTTATTATGGTATAAGGAAGCATCATGATCTTATGTTAAATTGTACGTGTGTGGTAAAATGAATGTTCATTTTCGATTTTTCTTCACGTAACTCTTGATACAATGAGGTAATTTTAAAACACTCACAACTGAGTCCATAACGTCTTGTTTTAAGCTCACTTTATTACACATAATGTGATAATTCATTATTGAAGAGCATGTTTACCACCATGTTTTGATGATTACTGTTATCCTACACTGTTGTTAATATCACAATTAAAGTTCTTATATTAAAAATTACAAAAAACTTTACCACTAAAATATATACATATCAGTCTTCCACTATTGTCAACATACAAAATATAAGTGTACAGAAAATATACTGCCAACAACAACAGTTTTATAATCGAAGTTTACTAAAACTAAATGCATGTTTTGATAATAAATTTACGAAGACTGGAAAGTCACTTATTCAAAAATATATAAAATATTATATATATAATAAAGCAAAAACACAACATAGTAATACAATTATATATATATATATATAACCTAAAATTAAACTAGCTGACGAGAAATTAGTTTAATTAACAGAAGCGCTGAGATTACAGTAAAAACAGCCCAGTCTGTACTTGTTTAGTTATCTTACAAATAAACTTTATACAATGAAAGTTCAAACTAATTAAACCAAAGAGCGAACAGTTTTATGCAAACACGAATAGTTCGTTTTCAACTACATATTAATGTGGAACGAAAATAATTGATTTCTCCCCCGTGTTCTCGTATCAGTAGTTTGATATTTATATCCTGATACCTCAGAGGCGAGACTGGCAGACTTATGACGACAAAATTAGGGTTCGATCCTTGCGATAGGAAGAGCATAAATAGCTTTGCACTTGAAAAACAGTTGCACTCTGATTAGGAAAGGTAAACGTGTGAACTGTGTTTTTACTGTTATAACACACTGATCGGTAAAAATAAAGCAGTGTTTGTTTTTTATCTTGTTTAATGCAAATTTACACAACAGGCAATCTGGGGTCCACTGTAGGAAATAGAACATTGGATTTTAGCCTTGTAATATCTAAACTTACTGTCGTCCCACTGGTAATAAAACATTTTACATTAGCTGTAAAAACTTCGATTTTTATATTATCACACAATACAGCCTAAAGCAGAATTTTTTACAATACTTTATACCCTGTTTAACACAATGCACATGAGGAGGTTTGTTTAATTATTAACATGAATACATGTGATGTACAACAATAATAATAAATACCATTCTAGTTAATGTTGTATGTCATCACTTTGTTCTGACAAAGTGGATCTACTCTGAGTAGATACTTCCAAGGATTTTCAAACATTTACGTGAACGACAATTTTTATAGAATGGACAAACTTAGTGGAGTTAGAAATTTTACAGGCCACACCTGGAGGTGGAAGTTAGAATACTTTTTAGTTTTTAATTTGTTTATTTACGATAAAAAGTCAAGAATGAATCAGACATCTCCACATTCACTTGAGCTTTAACTGATTAGGCTTGTTTTACAGTAAAAATGTATACACACAAACATTTGTCGTTCACAAAAAAACAGTACAAGGAAACACAAAGACAGCAAAATGAAAATATGATACAGTTTTCAGCGTTTTTTTTCTTCCCTTAATAACTATATTATTAATAGCCTATATATTCATGTAGATTCAGTCGTATTGCCATATTAAATATAACATCGTTCAGCAAAAAGACGTTAAGAGTTTTAGTGTTGTTTAAAGTGATATAAAAAAAAACTGAATTGGGTTTCACAGCTAAAATAATATGATAATAACCAAAGGTTCAGCTAAGGTACATCGATGAATTATTAATAAGATGACCCTGTATGAGTGAATAACTTTCAAATGGTGAGTCACTTTGGTTTTAACTTTCGTTAAGAAACACCAATAAAAATATAAAATATTTGGTTTAACAATGCCTCAGAAACAACACGATCCATTAGAATGTTTCTAATGTTGGCTACTGATAACAAATGGACAGAAACCTTGAGCAGTTCATCTTCCAAGATCTGTCAAAAAGGACAACACACACCCACAAGTTTATTTGCTACAAACCATCAAACACGTACTCCAGCAGAAACATAAACAATATCAAAAACTGTGTGTTGGTAGTCCACTCAAGTCCAAGCTTCTTGGGTTATGACAGGCGGTCCAGATTGCTACATGACTTTGATACATGGCGGATGCTAAATAATAACAAAGAAAGATGTCTGCTCAGTAAAACAGGACGCACAGTAAAACGGACACAACCATTAAACTTTCACAATAATCACTGGCAAAAGATATACACATGAATACAGAATACTAAAATACACACATCTGAAGAACTAATGGATCTCTCAAATGTTAGACGCCAGAGATCAGTGTGGCCACCTCACATATCACATCAAGTTTCCTCACACAACACGATGCGGTAAGCTCTCTTAGAGGTTGCTCAAATTCACAAATCTCACACATCTGATTAAACAGCTAAGACACTGAGCAATATTAGGACTAAACCTGATTCTACTTGTGTTAACATCAACAATATTAGTTCCAAACCTGATCCTACCTGTGTTAACACAACAATATCAGTTCCAAACCTGATCCTACCTGTGTTAATATCAACAATATTAGTTCCAAACCTGATCCTTCCTGTGTTAATATCAACAATATTAGTACCAAACCTGATCCTACCTGTGTTACCACAACAATATTAGTTCCAAACCTGATCCTACCTGTGTTAATATCAACAATATTAGTACCAAACCTTATTCTACCTATGTTACCACAACAAAATTAGTTCCAAACCTGATCCTACCTGTGTTAATATCAACAATATTAGTACCAAACCTGATCCTACCTGTGTTACCACAATAATATTAGTTCCAAACCTGATCCTACCTGTGTTAATATCAACAATATTAGTTCCAAACCTGATCCTTCCTGTGTTAATATCAACAATATTAGTTCCAAACCTGATCCTACCTGTGTTAATATCAACAATATTAGTACCAAACCTTATTCTACCTGTGTTACCACAACAATATTAGATCCAAACCTGATCCTACCTGTGTTACCACAACAATATTAGTACCAAACCTTATCCTACCTGTGTTAACACAACAATATTAGTCCCAAACCTGATCCTACCTGTGTTAATATCAACAATATTAGTTCCAAACCTGATCCTACCTGTGTTACCACAACAATATTAGTTCCAAACCTGATCCTACCTGTGTTAATATCAACAATATTAGTTCCAAACCTGATCCTACCTGTGTTAACATCAACAATATTAGTTCCAAACCTGATCCTACCAAACCTTACAATATTAGTGTGTTAACTGTGTTAATATCAACAATATTAGTCCCAAACCTGATCCTACCTGTGTTAATATCAGCAATATCGGTTCCAAACCTGATCCTACCTGTGTTAATATCAACAATATTAGTTCCAAACCTGATCCTACCTGTGTTAATATCAACAATATTAGTTCCAAACCTGATCCTACCTGTGTTAATATCAACAATATTAGTTCCAAACCTGATCCTACCTGTGTTAATTAACAATATTAGTAATAAACCTTAGTACCAAAAACCTGATCTACCTGTGTTAATATCAACAATATTAGTTCCAAACCTGATCCTACCTGTGTTAATATCAACAATATTAGTTCCAAACCTGATCCTACCTGTGTTAATACAACAATATTAGTTCCAAACCTGATCCTACCTGTGTTAACACAACAATATTAGTTCCAAACCTGATCCTACCTGTGTTAATATCAACAATATTAGTTCCAAACCTGATCCTACCTGTGTTAACACAACAATATAGTTCAAACAATATTTAATAGTATCCAAACCTGATCCTACCTGTGTTAACACAACAATATTAGTTCCAAACCTGATCCTACCTGTGTTAATATCAACAATATTAGTTCCAAACCTGATCCTACCTGTGTTAACACAACAATATTAGTACCAAACCTGATCCTACCTGTGTTAACATCAGCAATATTAGTACCAAACCTTATCCTACCTGTGTTAACACAACAATATTAGTACCAAACCTGATCTTACCTGTGTTTATATCAACAATATTAGTACCAAACCTGATCCTACCTGTGTTAACACAACAATATTAGTTCCAAACCTGATCATACCTGTGTTAATATCAACAATATTAGTTCCAAACCTGATCCTACCTGTGTTAACATAACAATATTAGTACCAAACCTTATCTACCTGTGTTAATATCAACAATATTAGTAACAAACCTGATCCTACCTGTGTTAATATCAACAATATCAGTTCCAAACTTGATCCTACCTGTGTTAACACAACAATATTAGTTCCAAACCTGATCCTACCTGTGTTAATATCAACAATATTAAACCTGTTCCAAACCTGAGTCCTACCCTGTGTTAATATCAACAATATTAGTACCAAACCTGATCCTACCTGTGTTAATATCAACAATATTAGTAACAAACCTGATCCTACCTGTGTTAATATCAACAATATCGTTCCAAACTTGATCCTACCTGTGTTAACACAACAATATTAGTACCAAACATGATCCTACCTGTGTTAATATCAGCAATATTAGTACCAAACCTTATCCTACCTGTGTTAACACAACAATATTAGTACCAAACCTGATCTTACCTGTGTTTATATCAACAATATTAGTACCAAACCTGATCCTACCTGTGTTAACACAACAATATTAGTTCCAAACCTGATCATACCTGTGTTAATATCAACAATATTAGTTCCAAACCTGATCCTACCTGTGTTAACATAACAATATTAGTACCAAACCTTATCTACCTGTGTTAATATCAACAATATTAGTAACAAACCTGATCCTACCTGTGTTAATATCAACAATATCAGTTCCAAACTTGATCCTACCTGTGTTAACACAACAATATTAGTTCCAAACCTGATCCTACCTGTGTTAATATCAACAATATTAGTTCCAAACCTGATCCTACCTGTGTTAATATCAACAATATTAGTTCCAAACCTGATCCTACCTGTGTTAACACAACAATATTAGTTCCAAACCTGATCCTACCTGTGTTAATATCAACAATATTAGTTCCAAACCTGATCCTTCCTGTGTTAATATCAACAATATTAGTTCCAAACCTGATCCTACCTGTGTTAATATCAACAATATTAGTACCAAACCTTATTCTACCTGTGTTACCACAACAATATTAGATCCAAACCTGATCCTACCTGTGTTACCACAACAATATCAGTTCCAAACCTGATCCTACCTGTGTTAACACAACAATATTAGTTCCAAACCTGATCCTACATGTGTTAATATCAACAATATTAGTACCAAACCTGATCCTACCTGTGTTACCACAACAATATTAGTTCCAAACCTGATCCTACCTGTGTTAATATCAACAATATTAGTTCCAAACCTGATCCTACCTGTGTTAACACAACAATATTAGTACCAAACCTTATCCTACCTGTGTTAACACAACAATATTAGTCCCAAACCTGATCCTACCTGTGTTAATATCAACAATATCAGTTCCAAACCTGATCCTACCTGTGTTAATATCAACAATATTAGTTCCAAACCTGATCATACCTGTGTTAATATCAACAATATTAGTTCCAAACCTGATCCTACCTGTGTTAATATCAACAATATTAGTTCCAAACCTGATCCTACCTGTGTTAACATAACAATATTAGTACCAAACCTTATCTACCTGTGTTAATATCAACAATATTAGTAACAAACCTGATCCTACCTGTGTTAATATCAACAATATCAGTTCCAAACTTGATCCTACCTGTGTTAACACAACAATATTAGTTCCAAACCTGATCCTACCTGTGTTAATATCAACAATATTAGTTCCAAACCTGATCCTACCTGTGTTAATATCAACAATATTAGTTCCAAACCTGATCCTACCTGTGTTAACACAACAATATTAGTTCCAAACCTGATCCTACCTGTGTTAATATCAACAATATTAGTTCCAAACCTGATCCTACCTGTGTTAACACAACAATATTAGTACCAAACATGATCCTACCTGTGTTAATATCAGCAATATTAGTACCAAACCTTATCCTACCTGTGTTAACACAACAATATTAGTACCAAACCTGATCTTACCTGTGTTTATATCAACAATATTAGTACCAAACCTGATCCTACCTGTGTTAACACAACAATATTAGTTCCAAACCTGATCATACCTGTGTTAATATCAACAATATTAGTTCCAAACCTGATCCTACCTGTGTTAACATAACAATATTAGTACCAAACCTTATCTACCTGTGTTAATATCAACAATATTAGTAACAAACCTGATCCTACCTGTGTTAATATCAACAATATCAGTTCCAAACTTGATCCTACCTGTGTTAACACAACAATATTAGTTCCAAACCTGATCCTACCTGTGTTAATATCAACAATATTAGTTCCAAACCTGATCCTACCTGTGTTAATATCAACAATATTAGTTCCAAACCTGATCCTACCTGTGTTAACACAACAATATTAGTTCCAAACCTGATCCTACCTGTGTTAATATCAACAATATTAGTTACAAACCTGATCCTACCTGTGTTAATATCAACAATATTAGTACCAAACATGATCCTACCTGTGTTAATATCAGCAATATTAGTACCAAACCTTATCCTACCTGTGTTAACACAACAATATTAGTACCAAACCTGATCTTACCTGTGTTTATATCAACAATATTAGTACCAAACCTGATCCTACCTGTGTTAACACAACAATATTAGTTCCAAACCTGATCATACCTGTGTTAATATCAACAATATCAGTTCCAAACCTGATCCTACCTGTGTTAACACAACAATATTAGTTCCAAACCTGATCCCACCTGTGTTAATATCAACAATATTAGTACCAAACCTGATCCTACCTGTGTTAACACAACAATATTAGTTCCAAACCTGATCTTACCTGTGTTAACACAACAATATTAGTCCCAAACCTGATCCTACCTGTGTAAATATCAACAATATCGGTTCCAAACCTGATCCTACCTGTGTTAACACAACAATATTAGTTCCAAACCTGATCCTACCTGTGTTAATATCAACAATATTAGTACCAAACCTGATCCTACCTGTGTTAACACAACAATATTAGTCCCAAACCTGATCCTACCTGTGTTAATATCAACAATATCAGTTCCAAACCTGATCCTACCTGTGTTAATATCAACAATATTAGTACCAAACCTGATCCTACCTGTGTTACCACAACAATATTAGTTCCAAACCTGATCCTACCTGTGTTAATATCAACAATATCAGTTCCAAACCTGATCCTACCTGTGTTAACACAACAATATTAGTTCCAAACCTGATCCTACCTGTGTTAATATCAGCAATATTAGTACCAAACCTGATCCTACCTGTGTTACCACAACAATATTGGTTCCAAACCTGATCCTACCTGTGTTAATATCAACAATATTAGTTCCAAACCTGATCCTACCTGTGTTAACACAACAATATTAGCACCAAACCTTATCCTACCTGTGTTAACACAACAATATTAGTCCCAAACCTGATCCTACCTGTGTTAATATCAACAATATCAGTTCCAAACCTGATCCTACCTGTGTTAATATCAACAATATTAGTACCAAACCTGATCTTACCTGTGTTAACACAACAATATTAGTTCGAAACCTGATCCTACCTGTGTTAATATCAACAATATTAGTTCCAAACCTGATCCTACCTGTGCTAATATCAACAATATCAGTTCCAAACCTGATCCTACCTGTATTAACACAACAATATTAGTACCAAACCTGATCCTACCTGTGTTGCCACAACAATATTTGTTCCAAACCTGATCCTACCTGTGTTAATATCAACAATATTAGTTCCAAACCTGATCCTACCTGTGTTGCCACAACAATATTAGTTCCAAACCTGATCCTACCTGTGTTAACACAACAATATTAGTACCAAACCTTATCCTACCTGTGTTAACACAACAATATTAGTCCCAAACCTGATCCTACCTGTGTTAATATCAACAATATTAGTTCCAAACCTGATCCTACCTGTGTTAATATCAACAATATTAGTTCCAAACCTGATCCTACCTGTGTTAATATCAACAATATTAGTACCAAACCTGATCCTACCTGTGTTACCACAACAATATTAGTTCCAAACCTGATCCTACCTGTGTTAATATCAACAATATTAGTACCAAACCTTATTCTACCTATGTTACCACAACAAAATTAGTTCCAAACCTGATCCTACCTGTGTTAATATCAACAATATTAGTACCAAACCTGATCCTACCTGTGTTACCACAATAATATTAGTTCCAAACCTGATCCTACCTGTGTTAATATCAGCAATATTAGTTCCAAACCTGATCCTTCCTGTGTTAATATCAACAATATTGGTTCCAAACCTGATCCTACCTGTGTTAATATCAACAATATTAGTACCAAACCTTATTCTACCTGTGTTACCACAACAATATTAGTTCCAAACCTGATCCTACCTGTGTTACCACAACAATATCAGTTCCAAACCTGATCCTACCTGTGTTAACACAACAATATTAGTTCCAAACCTGATCCTACATGTGTTAATATCAACAATATTAGTACCAAACCTGATCCTACCTGTGTTACCACAGCAATATTAGTTCCAAACCTGATCCTACCTGTGTTAATATCAGCAATATTGGTTCCAAACCTGATCCTACCTGTGTTAACACAACAATATTAGTACCAAACCTTATCCTACCTGTGTTAACACAACAATATTAGTCCCAAACCTGATCCTACCTGTGTTAATATCAACAATATCAGTTCCAAACCTGATCCTACCTGTGTTAATATCAACAATATTAGTTCCAAACCTGATCATACCTGTGTTAATATCAGCAATATTGGTTCCAAACCTGATCCTACCTGTGTTAATATCAACAATATTGGTTCCAAACCTGATCCTACCTGTGTTAACATAACAATATTAGTACCAAACCTTATCTACCTGTGTTAATATCAACAATATTAGTAACAAACCTGATCCTACCTGTGTTAATATCAACAATATCGGTTCCAAACTTGATCCTACCTGTGTTAACACAACAATATTAGTTCCAAACCTGATCCTACCTGTGTTAATATCAACAATATTGGTTCCAAACCTGATCCTACCTGTGTTAATATCAACAATATTAGTTCCAAACCTGATCCTACCTGTGTTAACACAACAATATTAGTTCCAAACCTGATCCTACCTGTGTTAATATCAACAATATTAGTTACAAACCTGATCCTACCTGTGTTAATATCAGCAATATTGGTACCAAACATGATCCTACCTGTGTTAATATCAGCAATATTAGTACCAAACCTTATCCTACCTGTGTTAACACAACAATATTAGTACCAAACCTGATCTTACCTGTGTTTATATCAACAATATTAGTACCAAACCTGATCCTACCTGTGTTAACACAACAATATTAGTTCCAAACCTGATCATACCTGTGTTAATATCAACAATATTGGTTCCAAACCTGATCCTACCTGTGTTAACATAACAATATTAGTACCAAACCTTATCTACCTGTGTTAATATCAACAATATTAGTAACAAACCTGATCCTACCTGTGTTAATATCAACAATATCAGTTCCAAACTTGATCCTACCTGTGTTAACACAACAATATTAGTTCCAAACCTGATCCTACCTGTGTTAATATCAACAATATTAGTTCCAAACCTGATCCTACCTGTGTTAATATCAACAATATTAGTTCCAAACCTGATCCTACCTGTGTTAACACAACAATATTAGTTCCAAACCTGATCCTACCTGTGTTAATATCAACAATATTAGTTACAAACCTGATCCTACCTGTGTTAATATCAACAATATTAGTACCAAACATGATCCTACCTGTGTTAATATCAGCAATATTAGTACCAAACCTTATCCTACCTGTGTTAACACAACAATATTAGTACCAAACCTGATCTTACCTGTGTTTATATCAACAATATTAGTACCAAACCTGATCCTACCTGTGTTAACACAACAATATTAGTTCCAAACCTGATCATACCTGTGTTAATATCAACAATATCAGTTCCAAACCTGATCCTACCTGTGTTAACACAACAATATTAGTTCCAAACCTGATCCCACCTGTGTTAATATCAACAATATTAGTACCAAACCTGATCCTACCTGTGTTAACACAACAATATTAGTTCCAAACCTGATCTTACCTGTGTTAACACAACAATATTAGTCCCAAACCTGATCCTACCTGTGTAAATATCAACAATATCAGTTCCAAACCTGATCCTACCTGTGTTAACACAACAATATTAGTTCCAAACCTGATCCTACCTGTGTTAATATCAACAATATTAGTACCAAACCTGATCCTACCTGTGTTAACACAACAATATTAGTCCCAAACCTGATCCTACCTGTGTTAATATCAACAATATCAGTTCCAAACCTGATCCTACCTGTGTTAATATCAACAATATTGGTACCAAACCTGATCCTACCTGTGTTACCACAACAATATTGGTTCCAAACCTGATCCTACCTGTGTTAATATCAACAATATCTGTTCCAAACCTGATCCTACCTGTGTTAACACAACAATATTAGTTCCAAACCTGATCCTACCTGTGTTAATATCAACAATATTGGTACCAAACCTGATCCTACCTGTGTTAACACCACAACAATATTATCGGTTCCAAACCTACCTGTCCTACCTGTGTTGTGTTAACACAATATTAGTTCAATATTGGTTCCAAACCTGATCCTACCTGTGTTAACACAACAATATTAGTACCAAACCTTATCCTACCTGTGTTAACACAACAATATTAGTCCCAAACCTGATCCTACCTGTGTTAATATCAGCAATATTAGTTCCAAACCTGATCCTACCTGTGTTAATATCAACAATATTAGTTCCAAACCAAACCTGATCCTACCTGTGTTAATATCAACAATATTAGTACCAAACCTGATTCTACCTGTGTTAACACAACAATATTAGTTCCAAACATGATCCTACCTGTGTTAATATCAACAATATTAGTTCCAAACCTGATCCTACCTGTGTTAATATCAACAATATTAGTACCAAACCTGATCTTACCTGTGTTAACACAACAATATTAGTTCCAAACCTGATCCTACCTGTGTTAATATCAACAATATTAGTTCCAAACCTGATCCTACCTGTGTTAATATCAACAATATTAGTACCAAACCTGATCTTACCTGTGTTAACACAACAATATTAGTTCCAAACCTGATCCTACCTGTGTTAATATCAACAATATTAGTACCAAACATGATCCTACCTGTGTTAATATCAACAATATTAATACCAAACATGATCCCACCTGTGTTAATATCAGCAATATTAGTACCAAACCTGATCCTACCTGTGTTTAGTACCAAACCTGATCTTACCTGTGTTAATCAATAATTTAGTACCAAACCTGATCCTACCTGTGTTAATATCAACAATATTAGTTCCAAACCTGATCCTACCTGTGTTAATATCAACAATATTGGTTCCAAACCTGATCCTACCTGTGTTAATATCAACAATATTGGTACCAAACCTAATCTTACCTGTGTTAACACAACAAATTAGTTCCAAACTTGATCCTACCTGTGTTAATATCAACAATATTGGTACCAAACATGATCCTACCTGTGTTAATATCAGCAATATTAGTACCAAACCTGATTCTACCTGTGTTAATATCAACAATATTGGTTCCAAACCTGATCCTACCTGTGTTAACACAACAATATTAATTCCAAACCTGATCCTACCTGTGTTAATATCAACAATATTAGTTCCAAACCTGATCCTACCTGTGTTAACACAACAATATTAGTACCAAACCTGATCCTACCTGTGTTAACACAACAATATTAGTTCCAAACCTGATCCTACCTGTGTTAATATCAACAATATTAGACCCAAACCTGATCCTACCTGTGTTAACACAACAATATTAGTACCAAACCTTATCCTACCTGTGTTAACGCAACAATATTAGTACCAAACCTTATCCTACCTGTGTTAACACAACAATATTAGTCCCAAACCTGATCCTACCTGTGTTAACACAACAATATTAGTTCCAAACCTGATCCTACCTGTGTTAATATCAACAATATTAGTTCCAACCCTGATCCTACCTGTGTTAATATCAACAATATTAGTTCCAAACCTGATCCTACCTGTGTTAATATCAACAATATTAGTACCAAACCTAATCTTACCTGTGTTAACACAACAATATTAGTTCCAAACTTGATCCTACCTGTGTTAATATCAACAATATTAGTACCAAACATGATCCTACCTGTGTTAATATCAGCAATATTAGTACCAAACCTGATTCTACCTGTGTTAATATCAACAATATTAGTTCCAAACCTGATCCTACCTGTGTTAACACAACAATATTAATTCCAAACCTGATCCTACCTGTGTTAATATCAACAATATTAGTTCCAAACCTGATCCTACCTGTGTTAACACAACAATATTAGTACCAAACCTGATCCTACCTGTGTTAACACAACAATATTAGTTCCAAACCTGATCCTACCTGTGTTAATATCAACAATATTAGACCCAAACCTGATCCTACCTGTGTTAACACAACAATATTAGTACCAAACCTTATCCTACCTGTGTTAACGCAACAATATTAGTACCAAACCTTATCCTACCTGTGTTAACACAACAATATTAGTCCCAAACCTGATCCTACCTGTGTTAACACAACAATATTAGTTCCAAACCTGATCCTACCTGTGTTAATATCAACAATATTAGTTCCAAACCTGATCCTACCTGTGTTAATATCAACAATATTAGTACCAAACCTAATCTTACCTGTGTTAACACAACAATATTAGTTCCAAACTTGATCCTACCTCTGTTAATATCAACAATATTAGTACCAAACATGATCCTACCTGTGTTAATATCAGCAATATTAGTACCAAACCTGATTCTACCTGTGTTAATATCAGCAATATTGGTTCCAAACCTGATCCTACCTGTGTTAACACAACAATATTAATTCCAAACCTGATCCTACCTGTGTTAATATCAGCAATATTAGTTCCAAACCTGATCCTACCTGTGTTAACACAACAATATTAGTACCAAACCTGATCCTACCTGTGTTAACACAACAATATTAGTTCCAAACCTGATCCTACCTGTGTTACCACAACAATATCAGTTCCAAACCTGATCCTACCTGTGTTAACACAACAATATTAGTTCCAAACCTGATCCTACATGTGTTAATATCAACAATATTAGTACCAAACCTGATCCTACCTGTGTTACCACAACAATATTAGTTCCAAACCTGATCCTACCTGTGTTAATATCAGCAATATTGGTTCCAAACCTGATCCTACCTGTGTTAACACAACAATATTAGTACCAAACCTTATCCTACCTGTGTTAACACAACAATATTAGTCCCAAACCTGATCCTACCTGTGTTAATATCAGCAATATCGGTTCCAAACCTGATCCTACCTGTGTTAATATCAACAATATTGGTTCCAAACCTGATCATACCTGTGTTAATATCAACAATATTGGTTCCAAACCTGATCCTACCTGTGTTAATATCAACAATATTGGTTCCAAACCTGATCCTACCTGTGTTAACATAACAATATTAGTACCAAACCTTATCTACCTGTGTTAATATCAACAATATTAGTAACAAACCTGATCCTACCTGTGTTAATATCAGCAATATCGGTTCCAAACTTGATCCTACCTGTGTTAACACAACAATATTAGTTCCAAACCTGATCCTACCTGTGTTAATATCAGCAATATTAGTTCCAAACCTGATCCTACCTGTGTTAATATCAGCAATATTGGTTCCAAACCTGATCCTACCTGTGTTAACACAACAATATTAGTTCCAAACCTGATCCTACCTGTGTTAATATCAGCAATATTGGTTCCAAACCTGATCCTACCTGTGTTAACACAACAATATTAGTACCAAACATGATCCTACCTGTGTTAATATCAGCAATATTAGTACCAAACCTTATCCTACCTGTGTTAACACAACAATATTAGTACCAAACCTGATCTTACCTGTGTTTATATCAACAATATTGGTACCAAACCTGATCCTACCTGTGTTAACACAACAATATTAGTTCCAAACCTGATCATACCTGTGTTAATATCAACAATATTAGTTCCAAACCTGATCCTACCTGTGTTAACATAACAATATTAGTACCAAACCTTATCTACCTGTGTTAATATCAACAATATTAGTAACAAACCTGATCCTACCTGTGTTAATATCAACAATATCGGTTCCAAACTTGATCCTACCTGTGTTAACACAACAATATTAGTTCCAAACCTGATCCTACCTGTGTTAATATCAGCAATATTGGTTCCAAACCTGATCCTACCTGTGTTAATATCAGCAATATTGGTTCCAAACCTGATCCTACCTGTGTTAACACAACAATATTAGTTCCAAACCTGATCCTACCTGTGTTAATATCAACAATATTAGTTACAAACCTGATCCTACCTGTGTTAATATCAACAATATTAGTACCAAACATGATCCTACCTGTGTTAATATCAGCAATATTAGTACCAAACCTTATCCTACCTGTGTTAACACAACAATATTAGTACCAAACCTGATCTTACCTGTGTTTATATCAACAATATTAGTACCAAACCTGATCCTACCTGTGTTAACACAACAATATTAGTTCCAAACCTGATCATACCTGTGTTAATATCAACAATATCGGTTCCAAACCTGATCCTACCTGTGTTAACACAACAATATTAGTTCCAAACCTGATCCCACCTGTGTTAATATCAACAATATTAGTACCAAACCTGATCCTACCTGTGTTAACACAACAATATTAGTTCCAAACCTGATCTTACCTGTGTTAACACAACAATATTAGTCCCAAACCTGATCCTACCTGTGTAAATATCAACAATATCAGTTCCAAACCTGATCCTACCTGTGTTAACACAACAATATTAGTTCCAAACCTGATCCTACCTGTGTTAATATCAACAATATTAGTACCAAACCTGATCCTACCTGTGTTAACACAACAATATTAGTCCCAAACCTGATCCTACCTGTGTTAATATCAACAATATCAGTTCCAAACCTGATCCTACCTGTGTTAATATCAACAATATTAGTACCAAACCTGATCCTACCTGTGTTACCACAACAATATTAGTTCCAAACCTGATCCTACCTGTGTTAATATCAACAATATCAGTTCCAAACCTGATCCTACCTGTGTTAACACAACAATATTAGTTCCAAACCTGATCCTACCTGTGTTAATATCAACAATATTAGTACCAAACCTGATCCTACCTGTGTTACCACAACAATATTAGTTCCAAACCTGATCCTACCTGTGTTAATATCAACAATATTAGTTCCAAACCTGATCCTACCTGTGTTAACACAACAATATTAGCACCAAACCTTATCCTACCTGTGTTAACACAACAATATTAGTCCCAAACCTGATCCTACCTGTGTTAATATCAACAATATCAGTTCCAAACCTGATCCTACCTGTGTTAATATCAACAATATTAGTACCAAACCTGATCTTACCTGTGTTAACACAACAATTCTAGTTCGAAACCTGATCCTACCTGTGTTAATATCAACAATATTAGTTCCAAACCTGATCCTACCTGTGCTAATATCAACAATATCAGTTCCAAACCTGATCCTACCTGTATTAACACAACAATATTAGTACCAAACCTGATCCTACCTGTGTTGCCACAACAATATTAGTTCCAAACCTGATCCTACCTGTGTTAATATCAACAATATTAGTTCCAAACCTGATCCTACCTGTGTTGCCACAACAATATTAGTTCCAAACCTGATCCTACCTGTGTTAACACAACAATATTAGTACCAAACCTTATCCTACCTGTGTTAACACAACAATATTAGTCCCAAACCTGATCCTACCTGTGTTAATATCAACAATATTAGTTCCAAACCTGATCCTACCTGTGTTAATATCAACAATATTAGTTCCAAACCTGATCCTACCTGTGTTAATATCAACAATATTAGTACCAAACCTGATCCTACCTGTGTTACCACAACAATATTAGTTCCAAACCTGATCCTACCTGTGTTAATATCAACAATATTAGTACCAAACCTTATTCTACCTATGTTACCACAACAAAATTAGTTCCAAACCTGATCCTACCTGTGTTAATATCAACAATATTAGTACCAAACCTGATCCTACCTGTGTTACCACAATAATATTAGTTCCAAACCTGATCCTACCTGTGTTAATATCAACAATATTAGTTCCAAACCTGATCCTTCCTGTGTTAATATCAACAATATTAGTTCCAAACCTGATCCTACCTGTGTTAATATCAACAATATTAGTACCAAACCTTATTCTACCTGTGTTACCACAACAATATTAGTTCCAAACCTGATCCTACCTGTGTTACCACAACAATATCAGTTCCAAACCTGATCCTACCTGTGTTAACACAACAATATTAGTTCCAAACCTGATCCTACATGTGTTAATATCAACAATATTAGTACCAAACCTGATCCTACCTGTGTTACCACAACAATATTAGTTCCAAACCTGATCCTACCTGTGTTAATATCAACAATATTAGTTCCAAACCTGATCCTACCTGTGTTAACACAACAATATTAGTACCAAACCTGATCCTACCTATGTTAACACAACAATATTAGTTTCAACTCCAAGGAAACGTAAGAATAAATTAAATAGATCATAAGTTAACAGTAAGGATAAAGCTGATAATGTTAAGGTTTGTGAACAACAACAGGAAACATAATAAAATTATTTATGTTTTAGTACAACACTCTGTCCGTGTTGTAAAGCAGGTAATTTTCACACGGATATGAAAGAGAGAACATAAGGTAATAAACATAAAATTTATAAAAGTGTCTGTGGTTGAGTTTACCCTGGCCAAACATTCACACCTTTGAAATTTAGAAATATAAAAATACCGCAGACAAATGTGAGCTAAACGATTCGACTTTCGTGTATCAGGAACATTTCGTGTTACAGGTTGGAGTAACGTTAAACTTATAAATCAGGTAGATTGAATTAGATGTTAGTTTGTTTGTTTTTTGAATTTCGCACAAAACTACACAAGGGCTATCTGCGCTAGCCGTCCCTAATTTAGCAGCGTAAAACTATATAGAAAACAACTAGTCATCACCATCCACCGCCAACTTTTGGGCTACTCTTTTACCAACGAATAGTGGGATTGACTGTAACATTATAACGCACGCCCCCACGGCTGAAAGGTCGAGCATATTTTTGTGTGACGGGGATTCGAACCCGCGACCCTCGGATTACGAGTCCAACGCCTTCACCCATCTCGGGTTAGGACTTACATTAGCAATGATGATAAAAATTTCAAGGAATTTGTTTTTACAAGTTTAAGTTTGGATTATAATGTTTGAGTAACAAAGAACAAAAGTCTGGTCAAACACAGTCTGTTTTTCACTGTTGTGTTTGTGGGTGGGGAAGAGGCCATATTTAAAATGTTGAAAGGGGTGTGTGATTAATCTTGGAAATTTTTTAACAAATACGTGCAATAAGAGATAAAGTCAATCTCTTCAGTCTCGCTCGCGGATTTCCACTATTTATCTAAAACTGTATCCGGTCAGTAACCTGTAAACGTCTCCGTTCGACTACTTTCGTCTGTGATGCTCGGGGAGAGTCAACCTCTCCATCATACTCGAAGAAATTCTTTCTACCCTAGAGACAACCACGAGCTACAAAATCCACGCTGTTTACAGGATTGAACATGGATCTTCGACTTTTTTTTTCATTCAAACTAGTTATACCTTTCATAGGTACTGCCCAAAGTTTTGCTAGCAAATGAATGTTTTTATTTATGTCTGTGTAGAACGATCGAATCGACGTTTGTCACTGATTATTAGATCACTGAGGACTTGTACCGAACAACCATCAGCTGAACAGAGTCCAGCATGGCCAGGTGGATAAGGCACTAGACTCGTAATCTCAGAGTCACGGGTTCGAATCCCTGTCACACCAAACATGCTCGCTTTTTCAGCCATGTGGGCGTTATATGTTTTGATCAATCCCACTATTCGTTGGTAAAGAGTAGCCCAAGAGTTGGCGATGGATGGTGATGACAAGTTGCCTTCTATATAGATTTACACTGCTAAATTAGGGACAGATAGTCCCCGTGCAGCTTTGCGCGAAATTAAAAACAAACCAAACAAAAACTAAGTGCATAAATTAATTCAGACTACAACAAACAAGTGCTCAAACAGCTCGGACTTCGAACTCCAAAATCACCACGTTATTTAGCTTTGTATTCCTTTGAACTGAACAAATAATACTTTACCTAAGTGTGTATTGTGGTTTTCTTACAGCGAAGCCACATTGG
The DNA here is from genome assembly GCF_004210375.1 of Tachypleus tridentatus. Lineage (NCBI taxonomy): Eukaryota > Metazoa > Arthropoda > Merostomata > Xiphosura > Limulidae > Tachypleus > Tachypleus tridentatus. The sequence continues at coordinate 55,002,975 of NC_134827.1, forward strand.
GCTCTCTGCTGAATCCACCGAGGGGAATCAAACCTCTGATTTTAGTGTTGTAAATCCGTAGACTTACCGCTATACCAGCGGGAGACTTACGTATATATCTTTTTCGAACACAAAGGTTTGTTTGATTTTGAATGTCGCACAAAGCTAATCGAGGGCTATCTGCCCCAGTCGTCCCCTAATTTAGCAGTGTGAGACTAGAGAGAAGGCAGCTAGTCATCACCACCCACTGCTAACTCTTGGGCTACTCTTTTACCAAATAATAGTGGGATTGAGCGAAACATTATAACGCCCCCACGGCTGAAAAGGCAAGCATGTTTCGTGCGACAGGGACACGAACACGCAACCCTCGGCGAACACAAAGGAAGAATAGTTAGCATTTGATTTCCATAGAAACACTAGCGCCCTCTTTAAAAATAATAGTAACATAAGCAACTTTTTAATTCCTACTTTCTACTGATCAGAAGGGGGCGCGGGTTCGAATCCCGGTCGCACCAAACATGCTCGCCCTTTCAGCCGTGGGGGCGTTATAATGCGCGGTCAATCTTACTATTCGTTGGTAAAAGAGTAGCTCAAGAGTTCGCGGTGGGTGGTGATGACTAGCTTCCTTCCCTCTAGTCTTACACTGCTAAATTAGAGACGACTAGCGCAGATAGCCCTCGTGTAGCTTTGCACGAAATTCAAAAAACAAACAAACAAGTCCTAACCCTATATTCATTGTTTCATCAGTGACAGAGGCTTGTACTTTGGTACAATGTTTATTCAATGTATGAGGTAGGTTATTTTGTTATGTTAGGATCAGTTTAACATACTGGGAAAAAAACATGTTATTTATTAAATCTGGAACTAGATTAGTTAATAAAGCAACTTACCCATGTCTTCCAACAGATGTCCTTCTACCTACTCGGAGCAGCACTGTACCTTGTTTTATATTTCTAAACGTAGCAATAGCTTCTGAATGTACCATGCCTTGTAATGGTTGACCATTAACCATAAGAATTTCATCTCCTGTATAATATTTTTAAACTTATTAAAATACAGAAAACTGACTACAGATAGCTGTTCTTCTAAGTCATTTATTTGTTTTGTTACCATGTTACTTATTATTCTCAACATGTTAACTAGTTTCTTAGAGTATCGTGTAGTAGTCTCCCCTTGGCATCAGTCGGTTTCTTTTATAGATATTTTAAAGTAAGCCCCAGTATTCAAAACTAGTTTATTTTAAAGTAAGTCCCAGTATTCAAAACTAGTTTATTTTAAAGTAAGTCCCAGTATTCGAAACTAGTTTATTTTAAAGTAAGTCCCAGTATTCAAAACTAGTTTATTTTAAAGTAAGTCCCAGTATTCAAAACTAGTTTATTTTAAAGTAAGTCCCAGTATACAAAACTAGTTTATTTTAAAGTAAGTCCCAGTATTCAAAACTAGTTTATTTTAAAGTAAGTCTCAGTATATCACAGAAATGTTCAGTAGTAATAAGTACTTCAATTGCCACAAAAATGACTTTTAAATATCTCGTACCAGACTAATTCAATTATCACAGAAATTCATTCATCAAGACTTCTCAGGGAACAAAGTTAGAAATATACAAACTTTCATGCAGAACTCAAACTACTTAAGATATTCCAACTAAGTGATTCCACTAAATATATTTACTGACATAGCTGTAACAGTTTTCAAACTTCAAATCACTTGCAACAGATAAAACAATAAACTGTTTCGTTTATGTAAAAACACATTTATTTTTTATTACCTCTATACCATGATTACTATTATAATTAGGCTTAACGTGTCTTAATGACATAAAATCCTATAGAGAATTTAAGGGATGTTCTCTGTTTAAAGACAGCTAACTGATGTGACAGTCATTGTAACTACTTGTATAGCCTCTCACCTTCCATAATTTTTCCACTTTCTACTGCCTGCCCTGTAGAAAAGACAGTTTTTACAAATATACCCATATCTCCTTTGGGGGAGTCTTTTCCTCCGACTATACTGAAACCAAGGTTTTTACATCCGGGACCCTTTTCAAAAGCTACACTGTAAGTGAACAGCTGCGAAGAACTGGGTCTGGATAAAGTGCAAAACCTATTGGAAGGAACCTGTGTAACATAAACATTGTTAATATAACTTGTCATAAGAACTTTTCACCTTAATTGACCATCTATATGGTCGAGTATGGCCAACTAAATCTGCTTCTATTTTCCTCCTTAAAGTATTAAAATTGCTTGGTTCATCAGTGGGGCATCCTTACTGTTAACAATCTTTGGTAGTTGTCACAATATCTTTTGCAGTTTGGCCAGTTTAGGAGACTGTTTTAAATACGTATACTAAGCTGATGATGTAATCTTTGTAATAAGTGTCTATGTGTGAAATTTTTACACTCGGGCAATTAATTAAAAATATTTCATAATTTCATTAAACAAATAAAATTGAAACTACGTAAAATACAAGTGAATCCTAGTTTGAGAGAAACTAACATTGTTTTCAAAATTATCTACAAGACTTTGTATCAAATAGTTTTGACTATAAAACAGACCTATGAGCGCATGTTCACCTGAATTGTAATGTACACCACTACAAGTTACATAGTTTTACAAAAATAATGTGTTAAGAGCAAGCTATCTACAAAACAATTAACCTGGTAGTTATCATAGGTCCAGTAATCACGAGATCTGGCTGTTTTAGAGGACTTGGGTTAGCCCTAAATCTACGTATAACAATAACATACGATGTATTAAACATTCTACCCAGTTGTTAGTAAATGTAACATTAACGAACGAATAAATTATGTTTATCACACACTCGATCTTTCTGAATCTTCTGTGATGATGGATAAGACCTCCTGTTGGTCAGTTGGCACTCGGAGCTGGAAGTACTTGTCGAATTCCCACTCAGTCTGACATCCACTTTTCGACTTGACTGTTTGGACGTTACGACGGGACTCGAGTCTGAACACTTTTCTTCCTTTGAGTCTTCGTAAATCTGAAGTTGGGATATTCTGATAATACATCATTTTCAGAACAAAAGCCAGAATTTTTGTTTCATTTGAATCAGGGTAATCGTAACTTCAAAGTTATGGACTGCTAAGAATCACAGTTTTTACCAAACAGTTTGGGTTTACCTTTATTCCAATCAACTGTACCATAATATGATTTGTTTGTAGTTAAGAGTGGAGCTACACAATGAACTATATATACTCTGTCCGCAACAGATATAGAAACTCGATTTCTAATGTTATAAGTGTTCAGACTTGCAGATGAGCCAATCGAAGGTGGTGGTAGCAGGTAATACAATATCAGCTAATCATACTTGAAGACTAAAATATGTAGCTAAACGTGTTTATATTTTGTAAAATAAACTACATGCCTAGCTTACCTTCCTTGATACCAAAAGTTTAACTGTGGTTTTAAAAGTTCGAAGGAGACGCTGGGCTTCTTCTAAGTTAACACCCTGAAGTTGTTTACCGTTAACTGTTAACAACTCATCTCCTGCTTGTAACTGGCCGTTCCTAGAAAATGTGATACATTACAATTACACATTTAACGATAACACGGTATATTACAATTACACATCTAACGATAACACGGTATATTACAATTACATATCTAACGATAACACGGTATATTACAATTACACATCCAACAATAACACGGTATATTACAATTACACATCTAACGATAACACGGTATATTACAATTACACATCTAACGATAACACTGATATTACAATTACACATCTAACGATAACACGGTATATTACAATTACACATCCAACGATAACACGGTATATTACAATTACACATCTAACGATAACACAGTATATTACAATTACACATCCAACGATAACACGGTATATTACAATTACACATCCAACGATAACACGGTATATTACAATTACACATCCAACGATAACACGGTATATTACAATTACACATCCAACGATAACACGGTATATTACAATTACACATCTAACGATAACACTGTATATTACAATTACACATCTAACGATAACACGGTATATTACAATTACACATCTAACGATAACACTGTATATTACAATTACACATCCAACGATAACACTGTATATTACAATTACACATCCAACGATAACACGGTATATTACAATTACACATCCAACGATAACACGGTATATTACAATTACACATCCAACGATAACACGGTATATTACAATTACACATCCAACGATAACACGGTATATTACAATTACACATCTAACGATAACACGGTATATTACAATTACACATCCAACGATAAAACGGTATATTACAATTACACATCTAACGATAACACGGTATATTACAATTACACATCTAACGATAACACTGTATATTACAATCACATATCTAACGATAACACTGTATATTACAATTACACATCTAACGATAACACGGTATATTACAATTACATATCTAACGATAACACGGTATATTACAATTACACATCCAACGATAACACGGTATATTACAATTACACATCCAACGATAACACGGTATATTACAATTACACATCCAACGATAACACGGTATATTACAATTACACATCCAACGATAACACGGTATATTACAATTACACATCCAACGATAACACGGTATATTACAATTACACATCCAACGATAACACGGTATATTACAATTACACATCCAACGATAACACGGTATATTACAATTACACATCCAACGATAACACGGTATATTACAATTACACATCCAACGATAACACGGTATATTACAATTACACATCTAACGATAACACGGTATATTACAATTACACATCCAACGATAAAACGGTATATTACAATTACACATCTAACGATAACACGGTATATTACAATTACACATTTAACGATAACACGGTATATTACAATTACACATCTAACGATAACACTGTATATTACAATTACATATCTAACGATAACACGGTATATTACAATTACATATCTAACGATAACACGGTATATTACAATTACACATCTAACGATAACACGGTATATTACAATTACACATCTAACGATAACACTGTATATTACAATTACACATCTAACGATAACACTGTATATTACAATCACATATCTAACGATAACACTGTATATTACAATTACACATCTAACGATAACACGGTATATTACAATTACATATCTAACGATAACACGGTATATTACAATTACACATCCAACAATAACACGGTATATTACAATTACACATCTAACGATAACACGGTATATTACAATTACACATCCAACGATAACACGGTATATTACAATTACACATCCAACGATAACACGGTATATTACAATTACACATCCAACGATAACACGGTATATTACAATTACACATCCAACGATAACACGGTATATTACAATTACACATCTAACGATAACACTGTATATTACAATTACACATCTAACGATAACACGGTATATTACAATTACACATCTAACGATAACACTGTATATTACAATTACACATCCAACGATAACACTGTATATTACAATTACACATCCAACGATAACACGGTATATTACAATTACACATCCAACAATAACACGGTATATTACAATTACACATCCAACGATAACACGGTATATTACAATTACACATCTAACGATAACACGGTATATTACAATTACACATCCAACGATAAAACGGTATATTACAATTACACATCTAACGATAACACGGTATATTAAAATTACACATTTAACGATAACACGGTATATTACAATTACACATCTAACGATAACACTGTATATTACAATTACATATCTAACGATAACACGGTATATTACAATTACATATCTAACGATAACACGGTATATTACAATTACACATCTAACGATAACACGGTATATTACAATTACACATCTAACGATAACACTGTATATTACAATCACATATCTAACGATAACACTGTATATTACAATTACACATCTAACGATAACACGGTATATTACAATTACACATCTAACGATAACACGGTATATTACAATTACACATCTAACGATAACACGGTATATTACAATTACACATCTAACGATAACACGGTATATTACAATTACACATCCAACGATAACACGGTATATTACAATTACATATCTAACGATAACACGGTATATTATAATTATATTTCTACCGATTACTCAGTGAAAACACTTGATAAATTGTATTTTTTACATCTTCTGCAAAATGTTGGTACACACCTGTGTATTAAGTTTCGCGTAAGCATATGAAAACAAACACACAGACGCATCCAATTGGAATACCTCACCCCAGGGCAAAAACTGGCTGGTGGAATTTCAATTAAAATTATTAAGTGTGTTAAAAAGTCTCATTGAAAGCACGTGAAAATGTCTGTTAGATGTTTGTTAGAGTAAAATTTCAAACGTAATATGTAATGATTCTTCAGATATTCTTCAGAAATCCTGCATTTGGAATTGTAAATATTAAGTTATACTGTACTTTTAGATTGATTTAAACATTTTGGAATAAATTATAGTGCCCAGTATTTCAAGTAACAATTTTAATTTTTGAAGATAAATACTTATTAAACTTGGTCTGGTTTGAAATTATATATTTTTCCCATTTACTTAGGCCCGGCATGGCCAGGTGGGTTTAAGGGGTTTGATTCCTAATGCAAGGGCCGCGGATTCGAATCCTTGTCCCACCAAACATACTTGCCCTTTCAGCCGTGTGGGAGTTATAACGTTACGGTCAATCCCACTATTCGCTGGTAAAAGAGCAACCCAAGAGTTGGCGGTCGGTGGTGATGACTAGCTAAATTAGGTACGGCTCGCCCCCTTGTAGCTTTGCGTGAACTTCCAAAAACAAACAAAAAACATTTAGTTGTAAATTTGGGTTTCCGTGTAAATTAATTTTTCATTCTATGGTAAAATAATTTCTTCAAATATTTTAATATAATTTATAATAACAAGCTAACAAGGCCTAATTTTAAAAACATCCTTTGCGTGTTGGCCGAACAACAATTTCGTTTGTATTTTCAGTGCAGAGCTTATGTCGAACTTTGAATTTAAGATAAGACTTACCACCATCAGTTAATAGCAAGTACAGAACCTGTCGCTTAAGAGTATATTTATACAGCGTAGAGCTAATAAATGAATAAAAACTATGTAAGTTGACAGTCATTCTGTTCTTCTCGAACGTAGCTTCCACTTAGGTTATTAAACATGAACAACAAACCGGAAACTTTAGACTAAAAAAAGATAAAATAAAATTGAAGTATTTTTCATGTATATTATTTAGGTTTGAGGTATCTTTCTTAGGTATGATCAACGTTCGAAGTGACTTCGCAACCAACTTCAAAGAAGTCCCCTTTAAAATAAAAGAACATTGCAAGGTAGCTTTTACATGACAATACAGTAGGATATTGTCTATCAATAAGTCAGTAGACCCTAACGTATGGGACCCTTAACGTTGCAGTTTGTACTGTGGCAACGCCATTAAAAGGTGCGCATGCTATGAATCACGAGAAGAATTATGCACTCTGTAGATTACTACAGAGCATGATATATGAAATAATAGATGAAAATATCTGTTACTTTTGGTTTTACTTACTCTTGAAGCGGAACACTTTTGGGAACCTTGCAAAAGTACGTCTAATTAAAACATATATAAATAATTCATAATGGATGCATCATAACTAATGCGTTTGTGGTTATTTTTTTTATATTGTTCAGTGTCTACTTGCGAAGTAAACATAAGAAGATGTAATTAAGCTGTCTGTTAATTCATCCTAATCCAAATGTTAGATCCAAGTCGTGTTGAAATATAAAAATAATTGTGGTTCAGTCTCGTAGTTCACGTACACGCTGGTCGAGAAGTACCGCACATGCCGGTACTGTAAGGCCTAACACGTGATTCCAGTCATAAGGGCAATCATATCACTAAGCCTAAGCACGGGATATCCGCTTAAGTGAAAAGCAAACTTATGCAAATTCTAGAATATTAATATCACGTGTTATAACGTGTTTATTGTGGTATTCCACTTTAACTTACTTTCTTTATCTGATGATCAGTTTTACGAAGAGTCTATCCATCCACTATTCTGAACAACAAAGTTGGACCGGTGCGCAAACAGATCATGACAGCGTGAAAAGCAATGATAAATGAAACTTACGAAACCACACCACACGTACTAATTTAGGATTATAATAAACAACCAAACAATCAATATATTTTATACTTTATAACTAGAAACTTAAGAACACTATATTTAATCAGCTATATAGGTTGCCATAGTGATATTGGGTGTCGCTCTAAGTAAACTACTTTCTCTAAACGTAAGATATCATTAATTATTTACTGTTGTTTGGGTAACGTATATCATACATTATTTACTGTTGTTTAGGTTACGTCTATCATTAATTATTCACTGTTGTTTGGGTTACGTCTATCATTAATTATTTACTGTTGTTTGGGTAACGTCTATCATACATTATTTACTGTTGTTTGGGTTACGTCTATCATTAATTATTCACTGTTGTTTGGGTTACGTCTATCATTAATTATTTACTGTTGTTTGGGTTACGTCTATCATACATTATTTACTGTTGTTTGGGTTACGTCTATCATTAATTATTTACTGTTGTTTGGGTTACGTCTATCATTAATTATTTACTGTTGTTTGGGTTACGTCTATCATTAATTATTTACTGTTGTTTGGGTTACGTCTATCATTAATTATTTACTGTTGTTTGGGTTACGTCTATCATTAATTATTTACTGTTGTTTGGGTTACGTCTATCATTAATTATTTACTGTTGTTTGGGTTACGTCTATCATTAATTATTTACTGTTGTTTGGGTTACGTCTATCATTAATTATTTACTGTTGTTTGGGTTACGTCTATCATTAATTATTTACTGTTGTTTGGGTTACGTCTATCATTATTTATTTACTGTTGTTTGGGTTACGTCTATCATTAATTATTTACTGTTGTTTGGGTTACGTCTATCATTATTATTTACTGTTGTTTGGGTTACGTCTATCATTACTTATTTACTGTGTTTTAGGATATGTCTATCATTAATTATTTACTGTTGTTTGGGTTACGTCTATCATTAATTATTTACTGTTGTTTGGGTTACGTCTATCATTAATTATTTACTGTTGTTTGGGTTACGTCTATCATTAATTATTTACTGTTGTTTGGGTTACGTCTATCATTAATTATTTACTGTTGTTTGGGTTACGTCTATCATTGATTATTTACTGTTGTTTGGGTTACGTCTATCATTAATTATTTACTGTTGTTTGGGTTACGTCTATCATTGATTATTTACTGTTGTTTGGGTTACGTCTATCATTAATTATTTACTGTTGTTTGGGTTACGTCTATCATTAATTATTTACTGTTGTTTGGGTTACGTCTATCATTAATTATTTACTGTTGTTTGGGTTACGTCTATCATTAATTATTTACTGTTGTTTGGGTTACGTCTATCATTAATTATTTACTGTTGTTTGGGTTACGTCTATCATTGATTATTTACTGTTGTTTGGGTTACGTCTATCATTAATTATTTACTGTTGTTTGGGTTACGTCTATCATTAATTATTTACTGTTGTTTGGGTTACGTCTATCATTAATTATTTACTGTTGTTTGGGTTACGTCTATCATTAATTATTTACTGTTGTTTGGGTTACGTCTATCATTAATTATTTACTGTTGTTTGGGTTACGTCTATCATACATTATTTACTGTTGTTTGGGTTACGTCTATCATTGATTATTTACTGTTGTTTGGGTTACGTATATCATACATTATTTACTGTTGTTTGGGTTACGTCTATCATTAATTATTTACTGTTGTTTGGGTTACGTCTATCATTATTATTATTTACTGTTGTTTGGGTTACGTCTATCATTAATTATTTACTGTTGTTTGGGTTACGTCTATCATTAATTATTTACTGTTGTTTGGGTTACGTCTATCATACATTATTTACTGTTGTTTGGGTTACGTCTATCATTAATTATTTACTGTTGTTTGGGTTACGTCTATCATACATTATTTACTGTTGTTTGGGTTACGTCTATCATTAATTATTTACTGTTGTTTGGGTTACGTCTATCATTAATTATTTACTGTTGTTTGGGTTACGTCTATCATTAATTATTTACTGTTGTTTGGGTTACGTCTATCATTAATTATTTACTGTTGTTTGGGTTACGTCTATCATTAATTATTTACTGTTGTTTGGGTTACGTCTATCATTACATTATTTACTGTTGTTTGGGTTACGTCTATCATTAATTATTTACTGTTGTTTGGGTTACGTCTATCATTAATTATTTACTGTTGTTTGGGTTACGTCTATCATTAATTATTTACTGTTGTTTGGGTTACGTCTATCATTAATTATTTACTGTTGTTTGGGTTACGTCTATCATACATTATTTACTGTTGTTTGGGTTACGTCTATCATTAATTATTTACTGTTGTTTGGGTTACGTCTATCATTAATTATTTACTGTTGTTTGGGTTACGTCTATCATTAATTATTTACTGTTGTTTGGGTTACGTCTATCATTAATTATTTACTGTTGTTTGGGTTACGTCTATCATTAATTATTTACTGTTGTTTGGGTTACGTCTATCATTAATTATTTACTGTTGTTTGGGTTACGTCTATCATTAATTATTTACTGTTGTTTGGGTTACGTCTATCATTAATTATTTACTGTTGTTTGGGTTACGTCTATCATTAATTATTTACTGTTGTTTGGGTTACGTCTATCATTAATTATTTACTGTTGTTTGGGTTACGTCTATCATTAATTATTTACTGTTGTTTGGGTTACGTCTATCATTAATTATTTACTGTTGTTTGGGTTACGTCTATCATTAATTATTTACTGTTCTTTGGGTTACGTCTATCATTGATTATTTACTGTTGTTTGGGTTACGTCTATCATTAATTATTTACTGTTGTTTTGGTTACGTCTATCATTGATTATTTACTGTTGTTTGGGTTACGTCTATCATTAATTATTTACTGTTGTTTGGGTTACGTCTATCATTAATTATTTATTGTTGTTTGGGTTACGTCTATCATTAATTATTTACTGTTGTTTGGGTTACGTCTATCATTAATTATTTACTGTTGTTTGGGTTACGTCTATCATTAATTATTTACTGTTGTTTTGGTTACGTCTATCATTGATTATTTACTGTTGTTTGGGTTACGTCTATCATTAATTATTTACTGTTGTTTGGGTTACGTCTATCATTAATTATTTACTGTTGTTTGGGTTACGTCTATCATTAATTATTTACTGTTGTTTGGGTTACGTCTATCATACATTATTTACTGTTGTTTGGGTTACGTCTATCATTAATTATTTACTGTTGTTTGGGTTACGTCTATCATACATTATTTACTGTTGTTTGGGTTACGTCTATCATTAATTATTTACTGTTGTTTGGGTTACGTCTATCATACATTATTTACTGTTGTTTGGGTTACGTCTATCATTAATTATTTACTTTGTTTGGGTTACGTCTATCATTAATTATTTACTGTTGTTTAGGTTATGTCTATCATTAATTATTTACTGTTGTTTGGGTTACGTCTATCATACATTATTTACTGTTGTTTGGGTTACGTCTATCATTGATTATTTACTGTTGTTTGGGTTACGTATATCATACATTATTTACTGTTGTTTGGGTTACGTCTATCATTAATTATTTACTGTTGTTTGGGTTACGTCTATCATTAATTATTTACTGTTGTTTGGGTTACGTCTATCATACATTATTTACTGTTGTTTGGGTTACGTCTATCATTAATTATTTACTTTGTTTAGGTTACGTCTATCATTAATTATTTACTGTTGTTTGGGTTACGTCTATCATACATTATTTACTGTTGTTTGGGTTACGTCTATCATACATTATTTACTGTTGTTTGGGTTACGTCTATCATTAATTATTTACTGTTGTTTGGGTTACGTCTATCATTAATTATTTACTGTTGTTTGGGTTACGTCTATCATTAATTATTTACTGTTGTTTGGGTTACGTCTATCATTAATTATTTACTGTTGTTTGGGTTACGTCTATCATTAATTATTTACTGTTGTTTGGGTTACGTCTATCATTAATTATTTACTGTTGTTTGGGTTACGTCTATCATTAATTATTTACTGTTGTTTGGGTTACGTCTATCATTAATTATTTACTGTTGTTTGGGTTACGTCTATCATTGATTATTTACTGTTGTTTGGGTTACGTCTATCATTAATTATTTACTGTTGTTTGGGTTACGTCTATCATTAATTATTTACTGTTGTTTGGGTTACGTCTATCATTAATTATTTACTGTTGTTTGGGTTACGTCTATCATTAATTATTTACTGTTGTTTGGGTTACGTCTATCATTAATTATTTACTGTTGTTTGGGTTACGTCTATCATTAATTATTTACTGTTGTTTGGGTTACGTCTATCATTAATTATTTACTGTTGTTTGGGTTACGTCTATCATTAATTATTTACTGTTGTTTGGGTTACGTCTATCATTAATTATTTACTGTTGTTTGGGTTACGTCTATCATTAATTATTTACTGTTGTTTGGGTTACGTCTATCATTAATTATTTACTGTTGTTTGGGTTACGTCTATCATTAATTATTTACTGTTGTTTGGGTTACGTCTATCATTAATTATTTACTGTTGTTTGGGTTACGTCTATCATTAATTATTTACTGTTGTTTGGGTTACGTCTATCATTAATTATTTACTGTTGTTTGGGTTACGTCTATCATTAATTATTTACTGTTGTTTGGGTTACGTCTATCATTAATTATTTACTGTTGTTTGGGTTACGTCTATCATACATTATTTACTGTTGTTTGGGTTACGTCTATCATTAATTATTTACTGTTGTTTGGGTTACGTCTATCATTAATTATTTACTGTTGTTTGGGTTACGTCTATCATTAATTATTTACTGTTGTTTGGGTTACGTCTATCATTAATTATTTACTGTTGTTTGGGTTACGTCTATCATTAATTATTTACTGTTGTTTGGGTTACGTCTATCATTAATTATTTACTGTTGTTTGGGTTACGTCTATCATTAATTATTTACTGTTGTTTGGGTTACGTCTATCATTAATTATTTACTGTTGTTTGGGTTACGTCTATCATTAATTATTTACTGTTGTTTGGGTTACGTCTATCATTAATTATTTACTGTTGTTTGGGTTACGTCTATCATTAATTATTTACTGTTGTTTGGGTTACGTCTATCATTAATTATTTACTGTTGTTTGGGTTACGTCTATCATTAATTATTTACTGTTGTTTGGGTTACGTCTATCATTAATTATTTACTGTTGTTTGGGTTACGTCTATCATTGATTATTTACTGTTGTTTGGGTTACGTCTATCATTAATTATTTACTGTTGTTTGGGTTACGTCTATCATTAATTATTTACTGTTGTTTGGGTTACGTCTATCATTAATTATTTACTGTTGTTTGGGTTACGTCTATCATTAATTATTTACTGTTGTTTGGGTTACGTCTATCATTAATTATTTACTGTTGTTTGGGTTACGTCTATCATTAATTATTTACTGTTGTTTGGGTTACGTCTATCATTAATTATTTACTGTTGTTTGGGTTACGTCTATCATTAATTATTTACTGTTGTTTGGGTTACGTCTATCATTAATTATTTACTGTTGTTTGGGTTACGTCTATCATTAATTATTTACTGTTGTTTGGGTTACGGTTACGTCTATCATTAATTATTTACTGTTGTTTGGGTTACGTCTATCATACATTATTTACTGTTGTTTGGGTTACGTCTATCATTGATTATTTACTGTTGTTTGGGTTACGTCTATCATACATTATTTACTGTTGTTTGGGTTACGTCTATCATTATTATTTACTGTTGTTTGGGTTACGTCTATAATTTCTTATTTACTGTGTTTTAGGATATGTCTATCATTAATTATTTACTGTTGTTTGGGTTACGTCTATCATTAATTATTTACTGTTGTTTGGGTTACGTCTATCATTAATTATTTACTGTTGTTTGGGTTACGTCTATCATTAATTATTTACTGTTGTTTGGGTTACGTCTATCATTAATTATTTACTGTTGTTTGGGTTACGTCTATCATACATTATTTACTGTTGTTTGGGTTACGTCTATCATTAATTATTTACTGTTGTTTGGGTTACGTCTATCATTAATTATTTACTGTTGTTTGGGTTACGTCTATCATTAATTATTTACTGTTGTTTGGGTTACGTCTATCATTAATTATTTACTGTTGTTTGGGTTACGTCTATCATTACATTATTTACTGTTGTTTGGGTTACGTCTATCATTAATTATTTACTGTTGTTTGGGTTACGTCTATCATTAATTATTTACTGTTGTTTGGGTTACGGTTGTTTGGGTTACGTCTATCATTAATTATTTACTGTTGTTTGGGTTACGTCTATCATTAATTATTTACTGTTGTTTGGGTTACGTCTATCATTAATTATTTACTGTTGTTTGGGTTATTAATTATTATCATTCATACATTATTTACTGTTGTTTGGGTTACGTCTATCATTAATTATTTACTGTTGTTTGGGTTACGTCTATCATTAATTATTTACTGTTGTTTGGGTTACGTCTATCATTAATTATTTACTGTTGTTTGGGTTACGTCTATCATTAATTATTTACTGTTGTTTGGGTTACGTCTATCATTAATTATTTACTGTTGTTTGGGTTACGTCTATCATTAATTATTTACTGTTGTTTGGGTTACGTCTATCATTAATTATTTACTGTTGTTTGGGTTACGTCTATCATTAATTATTTACTGTTGTTTGGGTTACGTCTATCATTACATTATTTACTGTTGTTTGGGTTACGTCTATCATTAATTATTTACTGTTGTTTGGGTTACGTCTATCATTAATTATTTACTGTTGTTTGGGTTACGTCTATCATTAATTATTTACTGTTGTTTGGGTTACGTCTATCATTAATTATTTACTGTTGTTTGGGTTACGTCTATCATTAATTATTTACTGTTGTTTGGGTTACGTCTATCATTAATTATTTACTGTTGTTTGGGTTACGTCTATCATTAATTATTTACTGTTGTTTGGGTTACGTCTATCATACATTATTTACTGTTGTTTGGGTTACGTCTATCATTAATTATTTACTGTTGTTTGGGTTACGTCTATCATTAATTATTTACTGTTGTTTGGGTTACGTCTATCATTAATTATTTACTGTTGTTTGGGTTACGTCTATCATTAATTATTTACTGTTGTTTGGGTTACGTCTATCATTAATTATTTACTGTTGTTTGGGTTACGTCTATCATTAATTATTTACTGTTGTTTGGGTTACGTCTATCATTAATTATTTACTGTTGTTTGGGTTACGTCTATCATTAATTATTTACTGTTGTTTGGGTTACGTCTATCATTAATTATTTACTGTTGTTTGGGTTACGTCTATCATTAATTATTTACTGTTGTTTGGGTTACGTCTATCATTAATTATTTACTGTTGTTTGGGTTACGTCTATCATTAATTATTTACTGTTGTTTGGGTTACGTCTATCATTAATTATTTACTGTTGTTTGGGTTACGTCTATCATTAATTATTTACTGTTGTTTGGGTTACGTCTATCATTAATTATTTACTGTTGTTTGGGTTACGTCTATCATTAATTATTTACTGTTGTTTGGGTTACGTCTATCATTAATTATTTACTGTTGTTTGGGTTACGTCTATCATTAATTATTTACTGTTGTTTGGGTTACGTCTATCATTAATTATTTACTGTTGTTTGGGTTACGTCTATCATTAATTATTTACTGTTGTTTGGGTTACGTCTATCATTAATTATTTACTGTTGTTTGGGTTACGTCTATCATTAATTATTTACTGTTGTTTGGGTTACGTCTATCATTAATTATTTACTGTTGTTTGGGTTACGTCTATCATTAATTATTTACTGTTGTTTGGGTTACGTCTATCATTAATTATTTACTGTTGTTTGGGTTACGTCTATCATTAATTATTTACTGTTGTTTGGGTTACGTCTATCATTAATTATTTACTGTTGTTTGGGTTACGTCTATCATTAATTATTTACTGTTGTTTGGGTTACGTCTATCATTAATTATTTACTGTTGTTTGGGTTACGTCTATCATTAATTATTTACTGTTGTTTGGGTTACGTCTATCATTAATTATTTACTGTTGTTTGGGTTACGTCTATCATTAATTATTTACTGTTGTTTGGGTTACGTCTATCATTAATTATTTACTGTTGTTTGGGTTACGTCTATCATTAATTATTTACTGTTGTTTGGGTTACGTCTATCATTAATTATTTACTGTTGTTTGGGTTACGTCTATCATTAATTATTTACTGTTGTTTGGGTTACGTCTATCATTAATTATTTACTGTTGTTTGGGTTACGTCTATCATTAATTATTTACTGTTGTTTGGGTTACGTCTATCATTAATTATTTACTGTTGTTTGGGTTACGTCTATCATTAATTATTTACTGTTGTTTGGGTTACGTCTATCATTAATTATTTACTGTTGTTTGGGTTACGTCTATCATTAATTATTTACTGTTGTTTGGGTTACGTCTATCATTAATTATTTACTGTTGTTTGGGTTACGTCTATCATTAATTATTTACTGTTGTTTGGGTTACGTCTATCATTAATTATTTACTGTTGTTTGGGTTACGTCTATCATTAATTATTTACTGTTGTTTGGGTTACGTCTATCATTAATTATTTACTGTTGTTTGGGTTACGTCTATCATTAATTATTTACTGTTGTTTGGGTTACGTCTATCATTAATTATTTACTGTTGTTTGGGTTACGTCTATCATTAATTATTTACTGTTGTTTGGGTTACGTCTATCATTAATTATTTACTGTTGTTTGGGTTACGTCTATCATTAATTATTTACTGTTGTTTGGGTTACGTCTATCATTAATTATTTACTGTTGTTTGGGTTACGTCTATCATTAATTATTTACTGTTGTTTGGGTTACGTCTATCATTAATTATTTACTGTTGTTTGGGTTACGTCTATCATTAATTATTTACTGTTGTTTGGGTTACGTCTATCATTAATTATTTACTGTTGTTTGGGTTACGTCTATCATTAATTATTTACTGTTGTTTGGGTTACGTCTATCATTAATTATTTACTGTTGTTTGGGTTACGTCTATCATTAATTATTTACTGTTGTTTGGGTTACGTCTATCATTAATTATTTACTGTTGTTTGGGTTACGTC
Source organism: Tachypleus tridentatus (assembly GCF_004210375.1). Taxonomy (NCBI): domain Eukaryota; kingdom Metazoa; phylum Arthropoda; class Merostomata; order Xiphosura; family Limulidae; genus Tachypleus; species Tachypleus tridentatus. The sequence continues at coordinate 55,020,316 of NC_134827.1, forward strand.
TATCATTAATTATTTACTGTTGTTTGGGTTACGTCTATCATACATTATTTACTGTTGTTTGGGTTACGTCTATCATTAATTATTTACTGTTGTTTGGGTTACGTCTATCATTAATTATTTACTGTTGTTTGGGTTACGTCTATCATTAATTATTTACTGTTGTTTGGGTTACGTCTATCATTAATTATTTACTGTTGTTTGGGTTACGTCTATCATTAATTATTTACTGTTGTTTGGGTTACGTCTATCATTAATTATTTACTGTTGTTTGGGTTACGTCTATCATTAATTATTTACTGTTGTTTGGGTTACGTCTATCATTAATTATTTACTGTTGTTTGGGTTACGTCTATCATTAATTATTTACTGTTGTTTGGGTTACGTCTATCATTAATTATTTACTGTTGTTTGGGTTACGTCTATCATTAATTATTTACTGTTGTTTGGGTTACGTCTATCATTAATTATTTACTGTTGTTTGGGTTACGTCTATCATTAATTATTTACTGTTGTTTGGGTTACGTCTATCATTAATTATTTACTGTTGTTTGGGTTACGTCTATCATTAATTATTTACTGTTGTTTGGGTTACGTCTATCATTAATTATTTACTGTTGTTTGGGTTACGTCTATCATTAATTATTTACTGTTGTTTGGGTTACGTCTATCATTAATTATTTACTGTTGTTTGGGTTACGTCTATCATTAATTATTTACTGTTGTTTGGGTTACGTCTATCATTAATTATTTACTGTTGTTTGGGTTACGTCTATCATTAATTATTTACTGTTGTTTGGGTTACGTCTATCATTAATTATTTACTGTTGTTTGGGTTACGTCTATCATTAATTATTTACTGTTGTTTGGGTTACGTCTATCATTAATTATTTACTGTTGTTTGGGTTACGTCTATCATTAATTATTTACTGTTGTTTGGGTTACGTCTATCATTAATTATTTACTGTTGTTTGGGTTACGTCTATCATTAATTATTTACTGTTGTTTGGGTTACGTCTATCATTAATTATTTACTGTTGTTTGGGTTACGTCTATCATTAATTATTTACTGTTGTTTGGGTTACGTCTATCATTAATTATTTACTGTTGTTTGGGTTACGTCTATCATTAATTATTTACTGTTGTTTGGGTTACGTCTATCATTAATTATTTACTGTTGTTTGGGTTACGTCTATCATTAATTATTTACTGTTGTTTGGGTTACGTCTATCATTAATTATTTACTGTTGTTTGGGTTACGTCTATCATTAATTATTTACTGTTGTTTGGGTTACGTCTATCATTAATTATTTACTGTTGTTTGGGTTACGTCTATCATTAATTATTTACTGTTGTTTGGGTTACGTCTATCATTAATTATTTACTGTTGTTTGGGTTACGTCTATCATTAATTATTTACTGTTGTTTGGGTTACGTCTATCATTAATTATTTACTGTTGTTTGGGTTACGTCTATCATTAATTATTTACTGTTGTTTGGGTTACGTCTATCATTAATTATTTACTGTTGTTTGGGTTACGTCTATCATTAATTATTTACTGTTGTTTGGGTTACGTCTATCATTAATTATTTACTGTTGTTTGGGTTACGTCTATCATTAATTATTTACTGTTGTTTGGGTTACGTCTATCATTAATTATTTACTGTTGTTTGGGTTACGTCTATCATTAATTATTTACTGTTGTTTGGGTTACGTCTATCATTAATTATTTACTGTTGTTTGGGTTACGTCTATCATTAATTATTTACTGTTGTTTGGGTTACGTCTATCATTAATTATTTACTGTTGTTTGGGTTACGTCTATCATTAATTATTTACTGTTGTTTGGGTTACGTCTATCATTAATTATTTACTGTTGTTTGGGTTACGTCTATCATTAATTATTTACTGTTGTTTGGGTTACGTCTATCATTAATTATTTACTGTTGTTTGGGTTACGTCTATCATTAATTATTTACTGTTGTTTGGGTTACGTCTATCATTAATTATTTACTGTTGTTTGGGTTACGTCTATCATTAATTATTTACTGTTGTTTGGGTTACGTCTATCATTAATTATTTACTGTTGTTTGGGTTACGTCTATCATTAATTATTTACTGTTGTTTGGGTTACGTCTATCATTAATTATTTACTGTTGTTTGGGTTACGTCTATCATTAATTATTTACTGTTGTTTGGGTTACGTCTATCATTAATTATTTACTGTTGTTTGGGTTACGTCTATCATTAATTATTTACTGTTGTTTGGGTTACGTCTATCATTAATTATTTACTGTTGTTTGGGTTACGTCTATCATTAATTATTTACTGTTGTTTGGGTTACGTCTATCATTAATTATTTACTGTTGTTTGGGTTACGTCTATCATTAATTATTTACTGTTGTTTGGGTTACGTCTATCATTAATTATTTACTGTTGTTTGGGTTACGTCTATCATTAATTATTTACTGTTGTTTGGGTTACGTCTATCATTAATTATTTACTGTTGTTTGGGTTACGTCTATCATTAATTATTTACTGTTGTTTGGGTTACGTCTATCATTAATTATTTACTGTTGTTTGGGTTACGTCTATCATTAATTATTTACTGTTGTTTGGGTTACGTCTATCATTAATTATTTACTGTTGTTTGGGTTACGTCTATCATTAATTATTTACTGTTGTTTGGGTTACGTCTATCATTAATTATTTACTGTTGTTTGGGTTACGTCTATCATTAATTATTTACTGTTGTTTGGGTTACGTCTATCATTAATTATTTACTGTTGTTTGGGTTACGTCTATCATTAATTATTTACTGTTGTTTGGGTTACGTCTATCATTAATTATTTACTGTTGTTTGGGTTACGTCTATCATTAATTATTTACTGTTGTTTGGGTTACGTCTATCATTAATTATTTACTGTTGTTTGGGTTACGTCTATCATTAATTATTTACTGTTGTTTGGGTTACGTCTATCATTAATTATTTACTGTTGTTTGGGTTACGTCTATCATTAATTATTTACTGTTGTTTGGGTTACGTCTATCATTAATTATTTACTGTTGTTTGGGTTACGTCTATCATTAATTATTTACTGTTGTTTGGGTTACGTCTATCATTAATTATTTACTGTTGTTTGGGTTACGTCTATCATTAATTATTTACTGTTGTTTGGGTTACGTCTATCATACATTATTTACTGTTGTTTGGGTTACGTCTATCATTAATTATTTACTGTTGTTTGGGTTACGTCTATCATTAATTATTTACTGTTGTTTGGGTTACGTCTATCATTAATTATTTACTGTTGTTTGGGTTACGTCTATCATTAATTATTTACTGTTGTTTGGGTTACGTCTATCATTAATTATTTACTGTTGTTTGGGTTACGTCTATCATTAATTATTTACTGTTGTTTGGGTTACGTCTATCATTAATTATTTACTGTTGTTTGGGTTACGTCTATCATTAATTATTTACTGTTGTTTGGGTTACGTCTATCATTAATTATTTACTGTTGTTTGGGTTACGTCTATCATTAATTATTTACTGTTGTTTGGGTTACGTCTATCATTAATTATTTACTGTTGTTTGGGTTACGTCTATCATTAATTATTTACTGTTGTTTGGGTTACGTCTATCATTAATTATTTACTGTTGTTTGGGTTACGTCTATCATTAATTATTTACTGTTGTTTGGGTTACGTCTATCATTAATTATTTACTGTTGTTTGGGTTACGTCTATCATTAATTATTTACTGTTGTTTGGGTTACGTCTATCATTAATTATTTACTGTTGTTTGGGTTACGTCTATCATTAATTATTTACTGTTGTTTGGGTTACGTCTATCATTAATTATTTACTGTTGTTTGGGTTACGTCTATCATTAATTATTTACTGTTGTTTGGGTTACGTCTATCATTAATTATTTACTGTTGTTTGGGTTACGTCTATCATTAATTATTTACTGTTGTTTGGGTTACGTCTATCATTAATTATTTACTGTTGTTTGGGTTACGTCTATCATTAATTATTTACTGTTGTTTGGGTTACGTCTATCATTAATTATTTACTGTTGTTTGGGTTACGTCTATCATTAATTATTTACTGTTGTTTGGGTTACGTCTATCATTAATTATTTACTGTTGTTTGGGTTACGTCTATCATTAATTATTTACTGTTGTTTGGGTTACGTCTATCATTAATTATTTACTGTTGTTTGGGTTACGTCTATCATACATTATTTACTGTTGTTTGGGTTACGTCTATCATTAATTATTTACTGTTGTTTGGGTTACGTCTATCATTAATTATTTACTGTTGTTTGGGTTACGTCTATCATTAATTATTTACTGTTGTTTGGGTTACGTCTATCATTAATTATTTACTGTTGTTTGGGTTACGTCTATCATTAATTATTTACTGTTGTTTGGGTTACGTCTATCATTAATTATTTACTGTTGTTTGGGTTACGTCTATCATTAATTATTTACTGTTGTTTGGGTTACGTCTATCATTAATTATTTACTGTTGTTTGGGTTACGTCTATCATTAATTATTTACTGTTGTTTGGGTTACGTCTATCATTAATTATTTACTGTTGTTTGGGTTACGTCTATCATTAATTATTTACTGTTGTTTGGGTTACGTCTATCATACATTATTTACTGTTGTTTGGGTTACGTCTATCATTAATTATTTACTGTTGTTTGGGTTACGTCTATCATTAATTATTTACTGTTGTTTGGGTTACGTCTATCATTAATTATTTACTGTTGTTTGGGTTACGTCTATCATTAATTATTTACTGTTGTTTGGGTTACGTCTATCATTAATTATTTACTGTTGTTTGGGTTACGTCTATCATTAATTATTTACTGTTGTTTGGGTTACGTCTATCATTAATTATTTACTGTTGTTTGGGTTACGTCTATCATTAATTATTTACTGTTGTTTGGGTTACGTCTATCATTAATTATTTACTGTTGTTTGGGTTACGTCTATCATTAATTATTTACTGTTGTTTGGGTTACGTCTATCATTAATTATTTACTGTTGTTTGGGTTACGTCTATCATTAATTATTTACTGTTGTTTGGGTTACGTCTATCATTAATTATTTACTGTTGTTTGGGTTACGTCTATCATTAATTATTTACTGTTGTTTGGGTTACGTCTATCATTAATTATTTACTGTTGTTTGGGTTACGTCTATCATTAATTATTTACTGTTGTTTGGGTTACGTCTATCATTAATTATTTACTGTTGTTTGGGTTACGTCTATCATTAATTATTTACTGTTGTTTGGGTTACGTCTATCATTAATTATTTACTGTTGTTTGGGTTACGTCTATCATTAATTATTTACTGTTGTTTGGGTTACGTCTATCATTAATTATTTACTGTTGTTTGGGTTACGTCTATCATTAATTATTTACTGTTGTTTGGGTTACGTCTATCATTAATTATTTACTGTTGTTTGGGTTACGTCTATCATTAATTATTTACTGTTGTTTGGGTTACGTCTATCATTAATTATTTACTGTTGTTTGGGTTACGTCTATCATTAATTATTTACTGTTGTTTGGGTTACGTCTATCATTAATTATTTACTGTTGTTTGGGTTACGTCTATCATTAATTATTTACTGTTGTTTGGGTTACGTCTATCATTAATTATTTACTGTTGTTTGGGTTACGTCTATCATTAATTATTTACTGTTGTTTGGGTTACGTCTATCATTAATTATTTACTGTTGTTTGGGTTACGTCTATCATTAATTATTTACTGTTGTTTGGGTTACGTCTATCATTAATTATTTACTGTTGTTTGGGTTACGTCTATCATTAATTATTTACTGTTGTTTGGGTTACGTCTATCATTAATTATTTACTGTTGTTTGGGTTACGTCTATCATTAATTATTTACTGTTGTTTGGGTTACGTCTATCATTAATTATTTACTGTTGTTTGGGTTACGTCTATCATTAATTATTTACTGTTGTTTGGGTTACGTCTATCATTAATTATTTACTGTTGTTTGGGTTACGTCTATCATTAATTATTTACTGTTGTTTGGGTTACGTCTATCATTAATTATTTACTGTTGTTTGGGTTACGTCTATCATTAATTATTTACTGTTGTTTGGGTTACGTCTATCATTAATTATTTACTGTTGTTTGGGTTACGTCTATCATTAATTATTTACTGTTGTTTGGGTTACGTCTATCATTAATTATTTACTGTTGTTTGGGTTACGTCTATCATTAATTATTTACTGTTGTTTGGGTTACGTCTATCATTAATTATTTACTGTTGTTTGGGTTACGTCTATCATTAATTATTTACTGTTGTTTGGGTTACGTCTATCATTAATTATTTACTGTTGTTTGGGTTACGTCTATCATTAATTATTTACTGTTGTTTGGGTTACGTCTATCATTAATTATTTACTGTTGTTTGGGTTACGTCTATCATTAATTATTTACTGTTGTTTGGGTTACGTCTATCATTAATTATTTACTGTTGTTTGGGTTACGTCTATCATTAATTATTTACTGTTGTTTGGGTTACGTCTATCATTAATTATTTACTGTTGTTTGGGTTACGTCTATCATTAATTATTTACTGTTGTTTGGGTTACGTCTATCATTAATTATTTACTGTTGTTTGGGTTACGTCTATCATTAATTATTTACTGTTGTTTGGGTTACGTCTATCATTAATTATTTACTGTTGTTTGGGTTACGTCTATCATTAATTATTTACTGTTGTTTGGGTTACGTCTATCATTAATTATTTACTGTTGTTTGGGTTACGTCTATCATTAATTATTTACTGTTGTTTGGGTTACGTCTATCATTAATTATTTACTGTTGTTTGGGTTACGTCTATCATTAATTATTTACTGTTGTTTGGGTTACGTCTATCATTAATTATTTACTGTTGTTTGGGTTACGTCTATCATTAATTATTTACTGTTGTTTGGGTTACGTCTATCATTAATTATTTACTGTTGTTTGGGTTACGTCTATCATTAATTATTTACTGTTGTTTGGGTTACGTCTATCATTAATTATTTACTGTTGTTTGGGTTACGTCTATCATTAATTATTTACTGTTGTTTGGGTTACGTCTATCATTAATTATTTACTGTTGTTTGGGTTACGTCTATCATTAATTATTTACTGTTGTTTGGGTTACGTCTATCATTAATTATTTACTGTTGTTTGGGTTACGTCTATCATTAATTATTTACTGTTGTTTGGGTTACGTCTATCATTAATTATTTACTGTTGTTTGGGTTACGTCTATCATTAATTATTTACTGTTGTTTGGGTTACGTCTATCATTAATTATTTACTGTTGTTTGGGTTACGTCTATCATTAATTATTTACTGTTGTTTGGGTTACGTCTATCATTAATTATTTACTGTTGTTTGGGTTACGTCTATCATTAATTATTTACTGTTGTTTGGGTTACGTCTATCATTAATTATTTACTGTTGTTTGGGTTACGTCTATCATTAATTATTTACTGTTGTTTGGGTTACGTCTATCATTAATTATTTACTGTTGTTTGGGTTACGTCTATCATTAATTATTTACTGTTGTTTGGGTTACGTCTATCATTAATTATTTACTGTTGTTTGGGTTACGTCTATCATTAATTATTTACTGTTGTTTGGGTTACGTCTATCATTAATTATTTACTGTTGTTTGGGTTACGTCTATCATTAATTATTTACTGTTGTTTGGGTTACGTCTATCATTAATTATTTACTGTTGTTTGGGTTACGTCTATCATTAATTATTTACTGTTGTTTGGGTTACGTCTATCATTAATTATTTACTGTTGTTTGGGTTACGTCTATCATTAATTATTTACTGTTGTTTGGGTTACGTCTATCATTAATTATTTACTGTTGTTTGGGTTACGTCTATCATTAATTATTTACTGTTGTTTGGGTTACGTCTATCATTAATTATTTACTGTTGTTTGGGTTACGTCTATCATAATTATTTACTGTTGTTTGGGTTACGTCTATCATTAATTATTTACTGTTGTTTGGGTTACGTCTATCATTAATTATTTACTGTTGTTTGGGTTACGTCTATCATTAATTATTTACTGTTGTTTGGGTTACGTCTATCATTAATTATTTACTGTTGTTTGGGTTACGTCTATCATTAATTATTTACTGTTGTTTGGGTTACGTCTATCATTAATTATTTACTGTTGTTTGGGTTACGTCTATCATTAATTATTTACTGTTGTTTGGGTTACGTCTATCATTAATTATTTACTGTTGTTTGGGTTACGTCTATCATTAATTATTTACTGTTGTTTGGGTTACGTCTATCATTAATTATTTACTGTTGTTTGGGTTACGTCTATCATTAATTATTTACTGTTGTTTGGGTTACGTCTATCATTAATTATTTACTGTTGTTTGGGTTACGTCTATCATTAATTATTTACTGTTGTTTGGGTTACGTCTATCATTAATTATTTACTGTTGTTTGGGTTACGTCTATCATTAATTATTTACTGTTGTTTGGGTTACGTCTATCATTAATTATTTACTGTTGTTTGGGTTACGTCTATCATTAATTATTTACTGTTGTTTGGGTTACGTCTATCATTAATTATTTACTGTTGTTTGGGTTACGTCTATCATTAATTATTTACTGTTGTTTGGGTTACGTCTATCATTAATTATTTACTGTTGTTTGGGTTACGTCTATCATTAATTATTTACTGTTGTTTGGGTTACGTCTATCATTAATTATTTACTGTTGTTTGGGTTACGTCTATCATTAATTATTTACTGTTGTTTGGGTTACGTCTATCATTAATTATTTACTGTTGTTTGGGTTACGTCTATCATTAATTATTTACTGTTGTTTGGGTTACGTCTATCATTAATTATTTACTGTTGTTTGGGTTACGTCTATCATTAATTATTTACTGTTGTTTGGGTTACGTCTATCATTAATTATTTACTGTTGTTTGGGTTACGTCTATCATTAATTATTTACTGTTGTTTGGGTTACGTCTATCATTAATTATTTACTGTTGTTTGGGTTACGTCTATCATTAATTATTTACTGTTGTTTGGGTTACGTCTATCATTAATTATTTACTGTTGTTTGGGTTACGTCTATCATAATTATTTACTGTTGTTTGGGTTACGTCTATCATTAATTATTTACTGTTGTTTGGGTTACGTCTATCATTAATTATTTACTGTTGTTTGGGTTACGTCTATCATTAATTATTTACTGTTGTTTGGGTTACGTCTATCATTAATTATTTACTGTTGTTTGGGTTACGTCTATCATTAATTATTTACTGTTGTTTGGGTTACGTCTATCATTAATTATTTACTGTTGTTTGGGTTACGTCTATCATTAATTATTTACTGTTGTTTGGGTTACGTCTATCATTAATTATTTACTGTTGTTTGGGTTACGTCTATCATTAATTATTTACTGTTGTTTGGGTTACGTCTATCATTAATTATTTACTGTTGTTTGGGTTACGTCTATCATTAATTATTTACTGTTGTTTGGGTTACGTCTATCATTAATTATTTACTGTTGTTTGGGTTACGTCTATCATTAATTATTTACTGTTGTTTGGGTTACGTCTATCATTAATTATTTACTGTTGTTTGGGTTACGTCTATCATTAATTATTTACTGTTGTTTGGGTTACGTCTATCATTAATTATTTACTGTTGTTTGGGTTACGTCTATCATTAATTATTTACTGTTGTTTGGGTTACGTCTATCATTAATTATTTACTGTTGTTTGGGTTACGTCTATCATTAATTATTTACTGTTGTTTGGGTTACGTCTATCATTAATTATTTACTGTTGTTTGGGTTACGTCTATCATTAATTATTTACTGTTGTTTGGGTTACGTCTATCATTAATTATTTACTGTTGTTTGGGTTACGTCTATCATTAATTATTTACTGTTGTTTGGGTTACGTCTATCATTAATTATTTACTGTTGTTTGGGTTACGTCTATCATTAATTATTTACTGTTGTTTGGGTTACGTCTATCATTAATTATTTACTGTTGTTTGGGTTACGTCTATCATTAATTATTTACTGTTGTTTGGGTTACGTCTATCATTAATTATTTACTGTTGTTTGGGTTACGTCTATCATTAATTATTTACTGTTGTTTGGGTTACGTCTATCATTAATTATTTACTGTTGTTTGGGTTACGTCTATCATTAATTATTTACTGTTGTTTGGGTTACGTCTATCATACATTATTTACTGTTGTTTGGGTTACGTCTATCATTAATTATTTACTGTTGTTTGGGTTACGTCTATCATTAATTATTTACTGTTGTTTGGGTTACGTCTATCATTAATTATTTACTGTTGTTTGGGTTACGTCTATCATTAATTATTTACTGTTGTTTGGGTTACGTCTATCATTAATTATTTACTGTTGTTTGGGTTACGTCTATCATTAATTATTTACTGTTGTTTGGGTTACGTCTATCATTAATTATTTACTGTTGTTTGGGTTACGTCTATCATTAATTATTTACTGTTGTTTGGGTTACGTCTATCATTAATTATTTACTGTTGTTTGGGTTACGTCTATCATTAATTATTTACTGTTGTTTGGGTTACGTCTATCATTAATTATTTACTGTTGTTTGGGTTACGTCTATCATTAATTATTTACTGTTGTTTGGGTTACGTCTATCATTAATTATTTACTGTTGTTTGGGTTACGTCTATCATTAATTATTTACTGTTGTTTGGGTTACGTCTATCATTAATTATTTACTGTTGTTTGGGTTACGTCTATCATTGATTATTTACTGTTGTTTGGGTTACGTCTATCATTAATTATTTACTGTTGTTTGGGTTACGTCTATCATTAATTATTTACTGTTGTTTGGGTTACGTCTATCATTAATTATTTACTGTTGTTTGGGTTACGTCTATCATTAATTATTTACTGTTGTTTGGGTTACGTCTATCATTAATTATTTACTGTTGTTTGGGTTACGTCTATCATTAATTATTTACTGTTGTTTGGGTTACGTCTATCATTAATTATTTACTGTTGTTTGGGTTACGTCTATCATTAATTATTTACTGTTGTTTGGGTTACGTCTATCATTAATTATTTACTGTTGTTTGGGTTACGTCTATCATTAATTATTTACTGTTGTTTGGGTTACGTCTATCATTAATTATTTACTGTTGTTTGGGTTACGTCTATCATTAATTATTTACTGTTGTTTGGGTTACGTCTATCATTAATTATTTACTGTTGTTTGGGTTACGTCTATCATTAATTATTTACTGTTGTTTGGGTTACGTCTATCATACATTATTTACTGTTGTTTGGGTTACGTCTATCATTAATTATTTACTGTTGTTTGGGTTACGTCTATCATTAATTATTTACTGTTGTTTGGGTTACGTCTATCATTAATTATTTACTGTTGTTTGGGTTACGTCTATCATACATTATTTACTGTTGTTTGGGTTACGTCTATCATTAATTATTTACTGTTGTTTGGGTTACGTCTATCATTAATTATTTACTGTTGTTTGGGTTACGTCTATCATACATTATTTACTGTTGTTTGGGTTACGTCTATCATTAATTATTTACTGTTGTTTGGGTTACGTCTATCATTAATTATTTACTGTTGTTTGGGTTACGTCTATCATTAATTATTTACTGTTGTTTGGGTTACGTCTATCATTAATTATTTACTGTTGTTTGGGTTACGTCTATCATTAATTATTTACTGTTGTTTGGGTTACGTCTATCATTAATTATTTACTGTTGTTTGGGTTACGTCTATCATTAATTATTTACTGTTGTTTGGGTTACGTCTATCATTAATTATTTACTGTTGTTTGGGTTACGTCTATCATTAATTATTTACTGTTGTTTGGGTTACGTCTATCATTAATTATTTACTGTTGTTTGGGTTACGTCTATCATTAATTATTTACTGTTGTTTGGGTTACGTCTATCATTAATTATTTACTGTTGTTTGGGTTACGTCTATCATTAATTATTTACTGTTGTTTGGGTTACGTCTATCATTAATTATTTACTGTTGTTTGGGTTACGTCTATCATTAATTATTTACTGTTGTTTGGGTTACGTCTATCATTAATTATTTACTGTTGTTTGGGTTACGTCTATCATTAATTATTTACTGTTGTTTGGGTTACGTCTATCATTAATTATTTACTGTTGTTTGGGTTACGTCTATCATTAATTATTTACTGTTGTTTGGGTTACGTCTATCATTAATTATTTACTGTTGTTTGGGTTACGTCTATCATTAATTATTTACTGTTGTTTGGGTTACGTCTATCATTACATTATTTACTGTTGTTTGGGTTACGTCTATCATTAATTATTTACTGTTGTTTGGGTTACGTCTATCATTAATTATTTACTGTTGTTTGGGTTACGTCTATCATTAATTATTTACTGTTGTTTGGGTTACGTCTATCATTAATTATTTACTGTTGTTTGGGTTACGTCTATCATTAATTATTTACTGTTGTTTGGGTTACGTCTATCATTAATTATTTACTGTTGTTTGGGTTACGTCTATCATTAATTATTTACTGTTGTTTGGGTTACGTCTATCATTAATTATTTACTGTTGTTTGGGTTACGTCTATCATTAATTATTTACTGTTGTTTGGGTTACGTCTATCATTAATTATTTACTGTTGTTTGGGTTACGTCTATCATTAATTATTTACTGTTGTTTGGGTTACGTCTATCATTAATTATTTACTGTTGTTTGGGTTACGTCTATCATTAATTATTTACTGTTGTTTGGGTTACGTCTATCATTAATTATTTACTGTTGTTTGGGTTACGTCTATCATTAATTATTTACTGTTGTTTGGGTTACGTCTATCATTAATTATTTACTGTTGTTTGGGTTACGTCTATCATTAATTATTTACTGTTGTTTGGGTTACGTCTATCATTAATTATTTACTGTTGTTTGGGTTACGTCTATCATTAATTATTTACTGTTGTTTGGGTTACGTCTATCATTAATTATTTACTGTTGTTTGGGTTACGTCTATCATTAATTATTTACTGTTGTTTGGGTTACGTCTATCATTAATTATTTACTGTTGTTTGGGTTACGTCTATCATTAATTATTTACTGTTGTTTGGGTTACGTCTATCATTAATTATTTACTGTTGTTTGGGTTACGTCTATCATTAATTATTTACTGTTGTTTGGGTTACGTCTATCATTAATTATTTACTGTTGTTTGGGTTACGTCTATCATTAATTATTTACTGTTGTTTGGGTTACGTCTATCATTAATTATTTACTGTTGTTTGGGTTACGTCTATCATTAATTATTTACTGTTGTTTGGGTTACGTCTATCATTAATTATTTACTGTTGTTTGGGTTACGTCTATCATTAATTATTTACTGTTGTTTGGGTTACGTCTATCATTAATTATTTACTGTTGTTTGGGTTACGTCTATCATTAATTATTTACTGTTGTTTGGGTTACGTCTATCATTAATTATTTACTGTTGTTTGGGTTACGTCTATCATACATTATTTACTGTTGTTTGGGTTACGTCTATCATTAATTATTTACTGTTGTTTGGGTTACGTCTATCATTAATTATTTACTGTTGTTTGGGTTACGTCTATCATTAATTATTTACTGTTGTTTGGGTTACGTCTATCATTAATTATTTACTGTTGTTTGGGTTACGTCTATCATTAATTATTTACTGTTGTTTGGGTTACGTCTATCATTAATTATTTACTGTTGTTTGGGTTACGTCTATCATTAATTATTTACTGTTGTTTGGGTTACGTCTATCATTAATTATTTACTGTTGTTTGGGTTACGTCTATCATTAATTATTTACTGTTGTTTGGGTTACGTCTATCATTAATTATTTACTGTTGTTTGGGTTACGTCTATCATTAATTATTTACTGTTGTTTGGGTTACGTCTATCATTAATTATTTACTGTTGTTTGGGTTACGTCTATCATTAATTATTTACTGTTGTTTGGGTTACGTCTATCATTAATTATTTACTGTTGTTTGGGTTACGTCTATCATTAATTATTTACTGTTGTTTGGGTTACGTCTATCATTAATTATTTACTGTTGTTTGGGTTACGTCTATCATTAATTATTTACTGTTGTTTGGGTTACGTCTATCATTAATTATTTACTGTTGTTTGGGTTACGTCTATCATTAATTATTTACTGTTGTTTGGGTTACGTCTATCATTAATTATTTACTGTTGTTTGGGTTACGTCTATCATTAATTATTTACTGTTGTTTGGGTTACGTCTATCATTAATTATTTACTGTTGTTTGGGTTACGTCTATCATTAATTATTTACTGTTGTTTGGGTTACGTCTATCATTATTATTTACTGTTGTTTGGGTTACGTCTATCATTAATTATTTACTGTTGTTTGGGTTACGTCTATCATTAATTATTTACTGTTGTTTGGGTTACGTCTATCATTAATTATTTACTGTTGTTTGGGTTACGTCTATCATTAATTATTTACTGTTGTTTGGGTTACGTCTATCATTAATTATTTACTGTTGTTTGGGTTACGTCTATCATTAATTATTTACTGTTGTTTGGGTTACGTCTATCATTAATTATTTACTGTTGTTTGGGTTACGTCTATCATTAATTATTTACTGTTGTTTGGTTACGTCTATCATTAATTATTTACTGTTGTTTGGGTTACGTCTATCATTAATTATTTACTGTTGTTTGGGTTACGTCTATCATTAATTATTTACTGTTGTTTGGGTTACGTCTATCATTAATTATTTACTGTTGTTTGGGTTACGTCTATCATTAATTATTTACTGTTGTTTGGGTTACGTCTATCATTAATTATTTACTGTTGTTTGGGTTACGTCTATCATTATTATTTACTGTTGTTTGGGTTACGTCTATCATTAATTATTTACTGTTGTTTGGGTTACGTCTATCATTAATTATTTACTGTTGTTTGGGTTACGTCTATCATACATTATTTACTGTTGTTTGGGTTACGTCTATCATTAATTATTTACTGTTGTTTGGGTTACGTCTATCATTAATTATTTACTGTTGTTTGGGTTACGTCTATCATTAATTATTTACTGTTGTTTGGGTTACGTCTATCATTAATTATTTACTGTTGTTTGGGTTACGTCTATCATTAATTATTTACTGTTGTTTGGGTTACGTCTATCATTAATTATTTACTGTTGTTTGGGTTACGTCTATCATTAATTATTTACTGTTGTTTGGGTTACGTCTATCATTAATTATTTACTGTTGTTTGGGTTACGTCTATCATTAATTATTTACTGTTGTTTGGGTTACGTCTATCATTAATTATTTACTGTTGTTTGGGTTACGTCTATCATTAATTATTTACTGTTGTTTGGGTTACGTCTATCATTAATTATTTACTGTTGTTTGGGTTACGTCTATCATTAATTATTTACTGTTGTTTGGGTTACGTCTATCATTAATTATTTACTGTTGTTTGGGTTACGTCTATCATTAATTATTTACTGTTGTTTGGGTTACGTCTATCATTATTATTTACTGTTGTTTGGGTTACGTCTATCATTAATTATTTACTGTTGTTTGGGTTACGTCTATCATTACATTATTTACTGTTGTTTGGGTTACGTCTATCATTAATTATTTACTGTTGTTTGGGTTACGTCTATCATTAATTATTTACTGTTGTTTGGGTTACGTCTATCATTAATTATTTACTGTTGTTTGGGTTACGTCTATCATTAATTATTTACTGTTGTTTTTGGTTACGTCTATCATTAATTATTTACTGTTGTTTGGGTTACGTCTATCATTAATTATTTACTGTTGTTTGGGTTACGTCTATCATTAATTATTTACTGTTGTTTGGGTTACGTCTATCATTATTATTTACTGTTGTTTGGGTTACGTCTATCATTAATTATTTACTGTTGTTTGGGTTACGTCTATCATTAATTATTTACTGTTGTTTGGGTTACGTCTATCATTAATTATTTACTGTTGTTTGGGTTACGTCTATCATTAATTATTTACTGTTGTTTGGGTTACGTCTATCATTAATTATTTACTGTTGTTTGGGTTACGTCTATCATTAATTATTTACTGTTGTTTGGGTTACGTCTATCATTAATTATTTACTGTTGTTTGGGTTACGTCTATCATTAATTATTTACTGTTGTTTGGGTTACGTCTATCATTAATTATTTACTGTTGTTTGGGTTACGTCTATCATTAATTATTTACTGTTGTTTGGGTTACGTCTATCATTAATTATTTACTGTTGTTTGGGTTACGTCTATCATTAATTATTTACTGTTGTTTGGGTTACGTCTATCATTAATTATTTACTGTTGTTTGGGTTACGTCTATCATTAATTATTTACTGTTGTTTGGGTTACGTCTATCATTAATTATTTACTGTTGTTTGGGTTACGTCTATCATTAATTATTTACTGTTGTTTGGGTTACGTCTATCATTAATTATTTACTGTTGTTTGGGTTACGTCTATCATTAATTATTTACTGTTGTTTGGGTTACGTCTATCATTAATTATTTACTGTTGTTTGGGTTACGTCTATCATTAATTATTTACTGTTGTTTGGGTTACGTCTATCATTAATTATTTACTGTTGTTTGGGTTACGTCTATCATTAATTATTTACTGTTGTTTGGGTTACGTCTATCATTAATTATTTACTGTTGTTTGGGTTACGTCTATCATTAATTATTTACTGTTGTTTGGGTTACGTCTATCATTAATTATTTACTGTTGTTTGGGTTACGTCTATCATTAATTATTTACTGTTGTTTGGTTACGTCTATCATTAATTATTTACTGTTGTTTGGGTTACGTCTATCATTGATTATTTACTGTTGTTTGGGTTACGTCTATCATTAATTATTTACTGTTGTTTGGGTTACGTCTATCATTAATTATTTACTGTTGTTTGGGTTACGTCTATCATTAATTATTTACTGTTGTTTGGGTTACGTCTATCATTAATTATTTACTGTTGTTTGGGTTACGTCTATCATTAATTATTTACTGTTGTTTAGGTTACGTCTATCATTAATTATTTACTGTTGTTTGGGTTACGTCTATCATTAATTATTTACTGTTGTTTGGGTTACGTCTATCATTAATTATTTACTGTTGTTTGGGTTACGTCTATCATTAATTATTTACTGTTGTTTGGGTTACGTCTATCATTAATTATTTACTGTTGTTTGGGTTACGTCTATCATTAATTATTTACTGTTGTTTGGGTTACGTCTATCATTAATTATTTACTGTTGTTTGGGTTACGTCTATCATTAATTATTTACTGTTGTTTGGGTTACGTCTATCATTAATTATTTACTGTTGTTTGGGTTACGTCTATCATTAATTATTTACTGTTGTTTGGGTTACGTCTATCATTAATTATTTACTGTTGTTTGGGTTACGTCTATCATTAATTATTTACTGTTGTTTGGGTTACGTCTATCATTAATTATTTACTGTTGTTTGGGTTACGTCTATCATTAATTATTTACTGTTGTTTGGGTTACGTCTATCATTAATTATTTACTGTTGTTTGGTTACGTCTATCATTAATTATTTACTGTTGTTTGGGTTACGTCTATCATTAATTATTTACTGTTGTTTGGGTTACGTCTATCATTAATTATTTACTGTTGTTTGGGTTACGTCTATCATTAATTATTTACTGTTGTTTGGGTTACGTCTATCATTAATTATTTACTGTTGTTTGGGTTACGTCTATCATTAATTATTTACTGTTGTTTGGGTTACGTCTATCATTAATTATTTACTGTTGTTTGGGTTACGTCTATCATTAATTATTTACTGTTGTTTGGGTTACGTCTATCATTAATTATTTACTGTTGTTTGGGTTACGTCTATCATTAATTATTTACTGTTGTTTGGGTTACGTCTATCATTACATTATTTACTGTTGTTTGGGTTACGTCTATCATTAATTATTTACTGTTGTTTGGGTTACGTCTATCATACATTATTTACTGTTGTTTGGGTTACGTCTATCATTAATTATTTACTGTTGTTTGGGTTACGTCTATCATTAATTATTTACTGTTGTTTGGGTTACGTCTATCATTAATTATTTACTGTTGTTTGGGTTACGTCTATCATTAATTATTTACTGTTGTTTGGGTTACGTCTATCATTAATTATTTACTGTTGTTTGGGTTACGTCTATCATTAATTATTTACTGTTGTTTGGGTTACGTCTATCATTAATTATTTACTGTTGTTTGGGTTACGTCTATCATTAATTATTTACTGTTGTTTGGGTTACGTCTATCATTAATTATTTACTGTTGTTTGGGTTACGTCTATCATTGATTATTTACTGTTGTTTGGGTTACGTCTATCATTAATTATTTACTGTTGTTTGGGTTACGTCTATCATTAATTATTTACTGTTGTTTGGGTTACGTCTATCATTAATTATTTACTGTTGTTTGGGTTACGTCTATCATTAATTATTTACTGTTGTTTGGGTTACGTCTATCATTAATTATTTACTGTTGTTTGGGTTACGTCTATCATTAATTATTTACTGTTGTTTGGGTTACGTCTATCATTAATTATTTACTGTTGTTTGGGTTACGTCTATCATTAATTATTTACTGTTGTTTGGGTTACGTCTATCATTAATTATTTACTGTTGTTTGGGTTACGTCTATCATTAATTATTTACTGTTGTTTGGGTTACGTCTATCATTAATTATTTACTGTTGTTTGGGTTACGTCTATCATTAATTATTTACTGTTGTTTGGGTTACGTCTATCATTAATTATTTACTGTTGTTTGGGTTACGTCTATCATTAATTATTTACTGTTGTTTGGGTTACGTCTATCATTAATTATTTACTGTTGTTTGGGTTACGTCTATCATTAATTATTTACTGTTGTTTGGGTTACGTCTATCATTAATTATTTACTGTTGTTTGGGTTACGTCTATCATTAATTATTTACTGTTGTTTGGGTTACGTCTATCATTAATTATTTACTGTTGTTTGGGTTACGTCTATCATTAATTATTTACTGTTGTTTGGGTTACGTCTATCATTAATTATTTAACTGTTGTTTGGGTTACGTCTATCATTAATTATTTACTGTTGTTTGGGTTACGTCTATCATACATTATTTACTGTTGTTTGGGTTACGTCTATCATTAATTATTTACTGTTGTTTGGGTTACGTCTATCATTAATTATTTACTGTTGTTTGGGTTACGTCTATCATTAATTATTTACTGTTGTTTGGGTTACGTCTATCATTAATTATTTACTGTTGTTTGGGTTACGTCTATCATTAATTATTTACTGTTGTTTGGGTTACGTCTATCATTAATTATTTACTGTTGTTTGGGTTACGTCTATCATTAATTATTTACTGTTGTTTGGGTTACGTCTATCATTAATTATTTACTGTTGTTTGGGTTACGTCTATCATTAATTATTTACTGTTGTTTGGGTTACGTCTATCATTAATTATTTACTGTTGTTTGGGTTACGTCTATCATTAATTATTTACTGTTGTTTGGGTTACGTCTATCATTAATTATTTACTGTTGTTTGGGTTACGTCTATCATTAATTATTTACTGTTGTTTGGGTTACGTCTATCATTAATTATTTACTGTTGTTTGGGTTACGTCTATCATTAATTATTTACTGTTGTTTGGGTTACGTCTATCATTAATTATTTACTGTTGTTTGGGTTACGTCTATCATTAATTATTTACTGTTGTTTGGGTTACGTCTATCATTAATTATTTACTGTTGTTTGGGTTACGTCTATCATTAATTATTTACTGTTGTTTGGGTTACGTCTATCATTAATTATTTACTGTTGTTTGGGTTACGTCTATCATTAATTATTTACTGTTGTTTGGGTTACGTCTATCATTAATTATTTACTGTTGTTTGGGTTACGTCTATCATTAATTATTTACTGTTGTTTGGGTTACGTCTATCATTAATTATTTACTGTTGTTTGGGTTACGTCTATCATTAATTATTTACTGTTGTTTGGGTTACGTCTATCATTAATTATTTACTGTTGTTTGGGTTACGTCTATCATTAATTATTTACTGTTGTTTGGGTTACGTCTATCATACATTATTTACTGTTGTTTGGGTTACGTCTATCATTAATTATTTACTGTTGTTTGGGTTACGTCTATCATTAATTATTTACTGTTGTTTGGGTTACGTCTATCATTAATTATTTACTGTTGTTTGGGTTACGTCTATCATTAATTATTTACTGTTGTTTGGGTTACGTCTATCATTAATTATTTACTGTTGTTTGGGTTACGCCCATCATTAATTATTTACTGTTGTTTGGGTTACGTCTATCATTAATTATTTACTGTTGTTTGGGTTACGTCTATCATTACATTATTTACTGTTGTTTGGGTTACGTCTATCATTAATTATTTACTGTTGTTTGGGTTACGTCTATCATTAATTATTTACTGTTGTTTGGGTTACGTCTATCATTAATTATTTACTGTTGTTTGGGTTACGTCTATCATTGATTATTTACTGTTGTTTGGGTTACGTCTATCATTAATTATTTACTGTTGTTTGGGTTACGTCTATCATTAATTATTTACTGTTGTTTGGGTTACGTCTATCATTAATTATTTACTGTTGTTGTTTACGTCTATCATACATTATTTACTGTTGTTTGGGTTACGTCTATCATTATTATTTACTGTTGTTTCTTGGTTACGTCTATCATTACATTATTTACTGTTGTTTGGGTTACGTCTATCATTAATTATTTACTGTTGTTTGGGTTACGTCTATCATTAATTATTTACTGTTGTTTGGGTTACGTCTATCATTAATTATTTACTGTTGTTTGGGTTACGTCTATCATTAATTATTTACTGTTGTTTGGGTTACGTCTATCATTAATTATTTACTGTTGTTTGGGTTACGTCTATCATTAATTATTTACTGTTGTTTGGGTTACGTCTATCATTAATTATTTACTGTTGTTTGGGTTACGTCTATCATTAATTATTTACTGTTGTTTGGGTTACGTCTATCATTAATTATTTACTGTTGTTTGGGTTACGTCTATCATTAATTATTTACTGTTGTTTGGGTTACGTCTATCATTAATTATTTACTGTTGTTTGGGTTACGTCTATCATTAATTATTTACTGTTGTTTGGGTTACGTCTATCATTAATTATTTACTGTTGTTTGGGTTACGTCTATCATTAATTATTTACTGTTGTTTGGGTTACGTCTATCATTAATTATTTACTGTTGTTTGGGTTACGTCTATCATTAATTATTTACTGTTGTTTGGGTTACGTCTATCATACATTATTTACTGTTGTTTGGGTTACGTCTATCATTAATTATTTACTGTTGTTTGGGTTACGTCTATCATTAATTATTTACTGTTGTTTGGGTTACGTCTATCATTAATTATTTACTGTTGTTTGGGTTACGTCTATCATTAATTATTTACTGTTGTTTGGGTTACGTCTATCATTAATTATTTACTGTTGTTTGGGTTACGTCTATCATTAATTATTTACTGTTGTTTAGGTTACGTCTATCATTAATTATTTACTGTTGTTTGGGTTACGTCTATCATACATTATTTACTGTTGTTTTGGTTACGTCTATCATTAATTATTTACTGTTGTTTGGGTTACGTCTATCATTAATTATTTACTGTTGTTTGGGTTACGTCTATCATTAATTATTTACTGTTGTTTGGGTTACGTCTATCATTAATTATTTACTGTTGTTTGGGTTACGTCTATCATTAATTATTTACTGTTGTTTGGGTTACGTCTATCATTAATTATTTACTGTTGTTTGGGTTACGTCTATCATTAATTATTTACTGTTGTTTGGGTTACGTCTATCATTAATTATTTACTGTTGTTTACATAATTTTCGTCTATCATTAATTATTTACTGTTGTTTTGGGTTACGTCTATCATTAATTATTTACTGTTGTTTGGGTTATTGTCTATCATTAATTATTTACTGTTGTTTGGGTTACGCCTATCATTAATTATTTACTGTTGTTTGGGTTACGTCTATCATTAATTATTTACTGTTGTTTGGGTTACGTCTATCATTAATTATTTACTGTTGTTTGGGTTACGTCTATCATTAATTATTTACTGTTGTTTGGGTTACGTCTATCATTAATTATTTACTGTTGTTTGGGTTACGTCTATCATTAATTATTTACTGTTGTTTGGGTTACGTCTATCATTAATTATTTACTGTTGTTTGGGTTACGTCTATCATTAATTATTTACTGTTGTTTGGGTTACGTATTATCATTGATTATTTACTGTTGTTTGGGTTACGTCTATCATTAATTATTTACTGTTGTTTTGGGTTACGTCTATCATTAATTATTTACTGTTGTTTGGGTTACGTCTATCATTAATTATTTACTGTTGTTTGGGTTACGTCTATCATTAATTATTTACTGTTGTTTGGGTTACGTCTATCATTAATTATTTACTGTTGTTTGGGTTACGTCTATCATTAATTATTTACTGTTGTTTGGGTTACGTCTATCATTAATTATTTACTGTTGTTTGGGTTACGTCTATCATTGATTATTTACTGTTGTTTGGGTTACGTCTGGTATCATTAATTATTTACTGTTGTTTGGGTTACGTCTATCATTAATTATTTACTGTTGTTTGGGTTACGTCTATCATTAATTATTTACTGTTGTTTGGGTTACGTCTATCATTAATTATTTACTGTTGTTTGGGTTACGTCTATCATTAATTATTTACTGTTGTTTGGGTTACGTCTATCATTAATTATTTACTGTTGTTTGGGTTACGTCTATCATTAATTATTTACTGTTGTTTGGGTTACGTCTATCATTAATTATTTACTGTTGTTTGGGTTACGTCTATCATTAATTATTTACTGTTGTTTGGGTTACGTCTATCATAATTATTTACTGTTGTTTGGGTTACGTCTATCATTAATTATTTACTGTTGTTTGGGTTACGTCTATCATTAATTATTTACTGTTGTTTGGGTTACGTCTATCATTAATTATTTACTGTTGTTTGGGTTACGTCTATCATTAATTATTTACTGTTGTTTGGGTTACGTCTATCATTAATTATTTACTGTTGTTTGGGTTACGTCTATCATTAATTATTTACTGTTGTTTGGGTTACGTCTATCATTAATTATTTACTGTTGTTTGGGTTACGTCTATCATTAATTATTTACTGTTGTTTGGGTTACGTCTATCATTAATTATTTACTGTTGTTTGGGTTACGTCTATCATTAATTATTTACTGTTGTTTGGGTTACGTCTATCATTGTTATTTACTGTTGTTTGGGTTACGTCTATCATTAATTATTTACTGTTGTTTGGGTTACGTCTATCATTAATTATTTACTGTTGTTTGGGTTACGTCTATCATTAATTATTTACTGTTGTTTGGGTTACGCCTATCATTAATTATTTACTGTTGTTTGGGTTACGTCTATCATTAATTATTTACTGTTGTTTGGGTTACGTCTATCATTAATTATTTACTGTTGTTTGGGTTATTGTCTATCATTAATTATTTACTGTTGTTTGGGTTACGTCTATCATTAATTATTTACTGTTGTTTGGGTTACGTCTATCATTAATTATTTACTGTTGTTTGGGTTACGTCTATCATTAGTTATTTACTGTTGTTTGGGTTACGTCTATCATTAATTATTTACTGTTGTTTGGGTTACGTCTATCATTAATTATT